>NC_060123.1:187676877-187979761 GCF_021461395.2 Schistocerca americana
GGAAGACAAGGATTTCTGGTCAGATGAGTATCAGGTAATATCAACAGCAGCAGAAAATGGTATAACAGGTGTAGGATTCGTTATGAATAGGAAGGTAGGGCAGAGGGTGTGTTACTGTGAACAGTTCAGTGACCGGGTTGTTCTAATCAGAATCGACAGCAGACCAACACCGACAACGATAGTTCAGGTATACATGCCGACGTCGCAAGTTGAAGATGAACAGATAGAGAAAGTGTATGAGGATATTGAAAGGGTAATGCAGTATGTAAAGGGGGACGAAAATCTAATAGTCATGGGCGACTGGAATGCAGTTGTAAGGGAAGGAGTCGAAGAAAAGGTTACGGGAGAGTATGGGCTCGGGACAAGGAATGAAAGAGGAGAAAGACTAATTGAGTTCTGTAACAAGTTTCAGCTAGTAATGGCGAATACCCTGTTCAAGAATCACAAGAGGAGGAGGTATACTTGGAAAAGGCCGGGAGATACGGGAAGATTTCAATTAGATTACATCATGGTCAGACAGAGATTCCGAAATCAGATACTGGATTGTAAGGCGTACCCAGGAGCAGATATAGACTCAGATAACAATATAGTAGAGGTGAAGAGTAGGCTGAAGTTCAAGACATTAGTCAGGAAGAATCAATACGCAAAGAAGTGGGATACGGAAGTACTAAGAAATGACGAGATACGCTTGTAGTTCTCTAACGCTATAGATACAGCTATAAGGAATAGCGCAGTAGGCAGTACAGTTGAAGAGGAATGGACATCTCTAAAAAAGGCCATCACAGAAGTTGGGAAGGAAGACATAGATGCAAAGAAGGTAGCTGCGAAGAAACCATGGGTAACAGACGAAATACTTCAGTTGATTGATGAAAGGAGGAAGTATAAACATGTTCCGGGAAAATCAGGAATACAGAAATACAAGTCGCTGAGGAATGAAATAAATAGGAAGTTCAGGGAAGCTAAGACGAAAAGGCTGCAGGAAAAATGTGAAGACATCGAAAAAAATATGATTGTCGGAAGGACAGACTCAGCATACAGTAAAGTCAAAACAACCTTTGGTGACATTAAAAGCAACGGTGGTAACATTAAGAGTGCAACGGGAATTCCACTGTTAAATGCAGAGGAGAGAGCAGATAGGTCGAAAGAATACATTGAAAGCCTCTATGGGGGTGAAGATTTGTCTGATGTGATAGAAGAAGAAACAGGAGTCGATTTAGAAGAGATAGGGGATCCAGTATTAGAATCGGAATTTAAAAGAGCTTTGGAGGACTTACGGTCAAATAAGGCAGAAGGGGTAGAGAACATTCCATCAGAATTTCTAAAATCATTGGGGGAAATGGCAACAAAACGACTATTCACATTGGTGTGTAGAATATATGAGTCTGGCGATATACCATCTGACTTTCGGAAAAGCACCATCCACACAATTCCGAAGATGGCAAGAGCTGACAAGTGCGAGAATTATCGCACAATCAGCTTAACAGCTCATGCATCGAAGCTGCTTAAAGAATAATACACAGAAGAATGGAAAAGAAAATTGAGAATGCGCTAGGTGACGATCAGTTTGGCTTTAGGAAAAGTAAAGGGACGAGAGAGGCAATTTTGACGTTACGGCTAATAATGGAAGCAAGGCTAAAGAAAAATCAAGACACTTTCATAGGATTTGTCGACCTGGAAAAAGCGTTCGATAATATAAAATGGTGCAAGCTGTTCGAGATTCTGAAAAAAGTAGGTGTAAGCTATAGGGAGAGACGGGTCATATACAATATGTACAACAACCAAGAGGGAATAATAAGAGTGGACGATCAAGAACGAAGTGCTCGTATTAAGAAGGGTGTAAGACAAGGCTGTAGCCTTTCGCCCTACTCTTCAGTCTGTACATAAGCAATGATGGAAATAAAAGAAAGGTTCAGGAGTGGAATTAAAATACAATGTGAAAGGATATCAATGATACGATTCGCTGATGACATTGCTATCCTGAGTGAAAGTGAAGAAGAATTAAATGATCTGCTTAACGGAATGAACAGTCTAATGAGTACACAGTATGGTTTGAGAGTAAATCGGAGAAAGACGAAGGTAATGAGAAGTAGTAGAAATGAGAACAGCGAGAAACTTAACATCAGGATTGATGTTCACGAAGTCAATGAAGTTAAGGAATTCTGCTACCTCGGCAGTAAAATAACCAATGACGGACGGAGCAAGGAGGACATCAAAAGCAGACTCGCTATGGCAAAAAAGACATTTCTGGCCAAGAGAAGTCTGCTAATATCAAATACCGGCCTTAATTTGAGGAAGAAATTTATGAGGATATACGTCTGGAGTACAGCATTGTATGGTAGTGAAACATGGACTGTGGGAAAACCGGAACAGAAGAGAATCGAAGCATTTGAGATGTGGTGCTATAGACGAATGTTGAAAATTAGGTGGACTGACAAGGTAAGGAATGAGGAGGTTCTACGCAGAATCGGAGAGGAAAGGAATATGTGGAAAACACTGATAAGGAGAAGGGACAGGATGATAGGACATCTGCTAAGACATGAGGGAATGACTTCCATGGTACTAGAGGGAGCTGTAGAGGGCAAAAACTGTAGAGGAAGACAGAGATTGGAATACGTCAAGCAAATAATTGAGGACGTAGGTTGCAGGTGCACAGGAAAGGAATTCGTGGCGGGCCGCAAAAAAAAAAAAAAAAAAAAAAAAAAAAAAAAAAAAAAAAAAAAAAAAAAAAAAAAAAAAAAAAGAACTGACATGTGATTACATTTTCACGCAATTTGGGTGCATAGATCCTGATAAATCAGTACCCGGAACAACCACCTCTGGCCGTAATAACGGCCTTGATACGCCTCAGCGTTGAGTCAGAGCTTGGATGGCGTGTACAGGTACAGCTGCCCATGCAGCTTCAACGTCAACCACTTTAGGAAAAGTAAAGGGACGAGAGAGGCAATTTTGACGTTACGGCTAATAATGGAAGCAAGGCTAAAGAAAAATCAAGACACTTTCATAGGATTTGTCGACCTGGAAAAAGCGTTCGACAATATAAAATGGTGCAAGCTGACTCGCTAATTGTGACGAGCCAGTTGCTCGGCCACCATTGACCAGACGTTTTCAGTTGGTGAGAGATCTGGAGAATGTGCTGGCCAGGGCAGCAGTCGAACATTTTCTGTATCCAGAAAGGCCCGTACAAGACCTCCAACGTGCGGTCGTGCATTATCCTACTGAAATGTAGGGTTTCGCAGGGATCGAATGAAGGGTAGAGCCGCTGCTCGTAACACATCTGAAATGTAACGTCCACTGTTCAAAGCGCAGTCAGTGCGAACAAGAGGTGACCGAGACGTGTAACCAATGGCACCCCATACCATTAAGCTGGGTGATACGCCAGTATGACGATGACGAATACACGCTTCCAATGTGCGTTCACCGCGATATCGCCAAACACGGATGCGACCATCATGATGTTGTAAACAGAACCTGAATTCATCCGAAAAAATGACGTTTTGCCATTCATGCACCCAGGTTCGTCGTTGAATACACGATCGCAGGCGCTCCTGTCTGTGATGCAGCGTCTAGGGTAACCGCAGCCATGGTCTCCGAGCTCATAGTCCATGCTGCTGCAAACGTCATCGAACTGTTCGTGCAGATGGTTGTTGTCTCGCAAACGTCCCCATCTGTTGACTCAGGGATCGAGACGTGGCTGCACGATCCGTTACAACCATGCGGATAAGATGCCTATCATCTCAACTGCTAGTGATACGAGGCCGTTGGGATCCAGCATGGCGTTCCGTATTACCCTCCTGAACCTAGCGACTCCATATTCTGCTAACAGTCATTGGATCTCGACCAACGCGAGCAGCAATGTCGCGATACGATAAATAACAATCGTGATATGATACAATCCGACCTTTATCAAAGTCGGAAACATTATGGTACGCATTTCTTCTCCTTACACTAGGCATCATAACAACGTTTCACCAGGCAACGCCGGTCAACTGCTGTTTGTGTATCAGAAATCGGTTGGAAACTTTCCTCATGTCAGCACGTTGTAGGTGTCGCCACCGGCGCCAACCTTGTGTGAATGCTCTGAAAAGCTAGTCATTTGCATATCACAGCATCTTCTTCCTGTTAAATTTCGCGCCTGTTGCACGTCATCTTCGTGGTGTAGCAATTTTAATGGCCAGTAGTGTACAAACCCTGTCCAAAATGTGATCCTCATCTTTTCCCGAACGGTGCTGAGGCGCGTGACGCATGCATGCCAGTGACAGGGCACGCCAACGTGTCTCGACAAGTTGGCGAACTATGCAGTTCCACAGTTGTCACCCCACGCCATTTTTCAGCAAGGTGGCGCCCCAGCCCTTTATCATGGCGATGTTACCACTTTTCTCCATTAAGACGTTTCATAAGCGTTGGATCGGAAAGTGTGGGAGAGGTGATCTTATTTCCTGGCCCATTGGTCTCTCTATCTGACGCTGCCGGATTTCAGTGCGTGGATGTTTATCATGGACTTTGTTTACAGAACAAGGTTTCGAATCTTGTAGATGTGGAACAACGGATCTTCGCTGCATTAGCCGGCCGGAGTGGCGGAGCTGTTCTAGGTGCTACAGTCTGGAACCGTGCGACCGCTATGGTCGCAGGTTCGAATCCTGCCTCGGGCATGGATGTGTATTATGTCCTTAGGTTAGTTAGGTTTAAGTAGTTCTAAGTTCTAGGGGACTGATGACATCAGATTTTAAGTCCCATAGTGCTCAGAGCCATTTGAACCATTTGAATTCCATAGTTAATCGCTGCGGAAAGAGCGGATAGGTGAAAAGAGTACACTAAGGCCGCTATAAGAGGGAAGACTTGTTTAATGACGTGATAGAAGAAGAAACTGAAGTCGATATGTAGGGCGTATGGGATCCAGTATTAGAGTCAGAATTTATAAGGCTTCTGGAAAACTTTAGATGAAATAAGGCAGAAGGAACGGACAAATTTCCATAGGAGTTTCTGAAATTATTGTGGTAAGTGGAAACCTAATGACCATTCATGTTGATATGCAGAAACTAAGAGGCGGTCGACATACCATCAGACTTTCGGAAAAATATCATCCACACAATGCTAAAGATAACAAGTATAGATAAGTGCGAGAACTATGATACAGTCAGTTTAAGAGCTTATCCATACAAGCTGCTGACAGGAATTATATACAGAAGAATGAGGATCTGTTACGTAACAATTAGCTTCAATTTAGAAAATATGGAGGCCCCAAAGAGGCAGCTCTTACGTTGCTCTTCACAGAGGAAGCAAGACTGAAAAAAAATCAAGGCATGTTGATAGGATTTGTGGATCTGGAAAAAGCGGTCGACATTGGTTAAATGGTGAAAGACGTTCGAAATTCTGAGAAAAATGTGAATAAGCTATAGGGAAAGATGGGTAATATGGGGTCCTGCCCACTCGTGTCATATAGGGTCTCTAAAGGATGTTGCTTTCTCGGAATGCTATACAACAGTTCAAGCAAATAACATAAATAGTTTTATTTTAATAAAGCAGACCTGACAATGCTTAACTTTGAATTTACGACAAGTGTCACAAGTGATGGGCGACATGAAAACAGTAACGTTCTTTGCTATAGACATTTCCAAACAAGCAATGGATATGGTTCACGAATAACTGTTCTGAGAGTGCCGGTCTACAACTGTGCGACTATTGTCCGGCGAAGGCTGGCAGAAGCGGTGCTTATATTCTCTTTGGCTAGAGGCTGACGTCGTCTCACCGCCTTCTTTGCTCTTGTGATCCTCATCACTGTGCCGGCGCTTGTCGATACGCCGGAACAGGTAATATTCTGTAGGCGCCCCGGTGGACCCAGTCGCCTACGGAGGACTGGATGGCAGAGCGGTGACCTCTCCAGTTGTCAGGATACTAGGAAATGACTGTGGACGCGTCAGAAATGCCAAAGAAACATTATTAATTCATAACACCTTTATTCCTGCCGAGTACAATGTGGCCCGCGTAACACAGGCTGGCTGAGCTTGGTGATATCAACGACCTTCCCCGCGTCCTCGCTGACTCGTAGTGATGACACCAGCTCTGGGCCACAAAGCCTTGCTAGCTCAGCGCCGCATGCTGTGACGTAGCGAAGGAATGTTCTTACTTCGTACTTCAGCCGCGCGCGGCTGGTGGCGCCCAGCTGGCCGGCCGGCTCGGCTGCGGACAGCAAGCTGCTGCACGCAGGAGACTCTGGGTTGGAGTCCCGGCGCTGTTGGCACGAGAGGCGTTCTCGTAGTGCGGAGTGTACTCTATCCCACCCCGTCTTCATCCCTGCTCCTCCTGGTGGCTCGTCCGTGGTGGACAGGCGGAACGGGCTGCAGTCCCCCAGCGTTGTTGGCTCACCCGGTTGTGACAGCGGGTGCACAGGGCCTAGGCCCCGCACGATCTCGACGACGGCTCACTGATGTGGTCAGCATTGGCGGCGAGCGAGTCTGCCGCGATGTCTGCTAATCCTGGCTTGATGACTGACAGCGGCAGCAGAGAGGACCAGAGCTGGTACTGTCCCCTCACGTCTGCTGCTGGATGGGCCGCCCTTACTGCAACATCTCCTTAATAAAGATTAACATGTCTATCACCTAGCTGAGCGCTACGCAGCGATCCAGTACACATCTAACTGCAAGTCTAAATGCAAGTGCCTTGTTGTTATCAAAGCTGGCGTATTTAAAGGAAGCACGAGCGACGTCCTGACATCATGCTCGTTTGTAATGAACGCATTCGTTCCACTTCTACTGCTGATTCATCTGTCGTACTCGCCCCTAAGGTGTTCTTGCGACAGAGTTACGTGTTGTTACGGCAGACTTACGCGAAGTTGTGAAATGCAGTACAGCTGACGCTATACCTCTGTCTTGCACTCTACGAAAGTCTCCATCTAACACAAACCCGAGTGTTAAGCAGTTCTCTCTCGCCTGCTGTGTGTAACCGGGCCATTGCCCCTGCCTGACGATACATTCCGATATATGTGCAATCCTCCTACCTTTTGGCTAACCTACTGCCTCTGGCTCTCAGCATAGGCAGCGAAACTTTGACAATATTCCACGTTTACAACTCTTTACTATTCCGCGACACTACAATTCAGAATGCAGGTTATTTTATTGATGACTGAGGGTAGTGTTCTGAACAACATTACATCAGTCTTTACAATGATGAGCCAAAGTATTATCACCACCTGCTTAATGGCTTGTTTGTCCGTCTTTAGAACAAAACACATCACTGATATTGCGTAATAGGGATCCAACAGTTTGTTGATATGTTTGTGGAGGTATGTGGCATTAGATGCCGACGTACAGGTCATGTAATTCGCGTAAATAACGGGTCGGTGATTTGTGTGCGCAGTAATGGAGCTCGATAGCGACCCAGGTTGTTTTCATAGGATTTACATGAGGCGAATTTGGTCGCCGAGGCATCAACGTGAGTTCAAATTACTGTTGCACGGTTGTGGCTTCGAGAGACGGACAATTATACTGCTGAAAGATGACATCGCCGTCGGGGAAGATGATACAAGCATGAAGGGATTCAGGTGACTCGCAGCTGTCATTATCTCTTCGATTACCACCACAGGTCTCTTGGAAGCGCAGGTGAATGTCTCCCTTAGCATAACACTACTTCCACCAGCCTGCATCACTGTCGCGCCGCACTTTTCGAGCAGCCGTTCAACTAGAAGACCGCGTTTGTGGAGACGACCATCGCCATAGCCTAGCAAAAATGCGGTGCACCCGAAGAGCCGACACTTTTCCATTGATCGACGGCCGAATGCTGCTGGCCCCGTACCCACTGCAATCGTAATCGTAATCTCCTCTTTCGGCAGAGATGCCATAGATCACAATCTATCCTACTTTACAGAGCAGACAAGCCTCCGAGCCCTATTTTCTGAGATGAATCGCGGGCATCCAATCATGTAGCGCCTACTGGTAGTTTCGTTGTCCTTCTACCTCTTTCCATAGGTTCTCACGGTAGTAGCACGTGAACATTCGGCCAGATTCGCCGTTTTCGAGATACTCGTTCACAGGCTCTGCGTAATAATACTCTGTGCTTTGTCAAAGTCACGTATCTCTATAGAATCTTCCGTTTTCAGCCCATATCTTCGGTATCTTCGCTAGGGTGATCCCCCGTCAGCGTTGCTCCACTTACCCACTTTTACTATCGCGTCACGTGCCCGCAACACCACGAGGCGGCATCCTGTGTCGCGGTGGGCAGTCGTCATTACGCTTTGGCTCGTCAATGTACTTCATATGCAGCCAGTTGTTATAGCTATTAAGAGCCCTTTGTTTTTAGGTTGATTAGTGTTTCCTAGTTCGTGTGGCAAGAGTAAGTTTCAAAATGGTTCAAATGGCTCTGAGCACTATGGGACTTAACTTCTGAGGCCATCAGTCCCCTAGAACTTAGAACTACTTAAACCTAAGGACATCACGCACATCCATGCCCGAGGCAGGATTCGAACCTGCGACCGTAGCGGTCGCGCGGTTCCAGACTGCAGCGCACAGAACCGCTCGGCCACCATGGCCGGCCAAGGGTAAACAATTAATGCTTATTTTCCCCTGGGCAGCACGGCAGGTGTTGAAGCGTCAAGGTGTGGATGCAAAGCGGTTAGTGTATACTGCAGGCACAGTCCTCTTAGTGGTGCATTTACGACTGCGCAGAAAACATCAGGTTCGAAATTATGTGACGTGGTTACGGGAGGAAATTTTGATGCAGATAAAAAGAACCAACACACTGATGATTAAGGTACCACATAAAAAATATGTGCACTTACATCTGTTAGACCTTGTACAAATTCTACAAGAGCTAAGAGACAACAATGAGAGTGGCAGACCAAGAACAAAATGCTTGAATTAGAAAAGGTGTTCCTTTTAATTTGTACATAGAAGAAGCAATGCTGGAAATTAAAGAAAAGTTCAAGAGTGGGGTTTATCAGGTTGAAACGATACCAACGATAAGATTCGCTGATGATCGCTACCGTCAGTGAAACTGAAGAAAAATTACAGGATTTGTTGAAAGGAATTAACATTCTAATGAGTACACAATATGATTTGATAGTAAACCATAAAAAGACAAAATTAATAAGCAGTAGTAGAAATGAGAATAGCGAGAAGCTTAACATCAGAAACGGCGAAGCAGACGAAATTAAGGAATTTATTCTGCTACCAGGCAGCAAAATAACCCGTGATGGTCGATGCAAGGAACATGTAAGAAGTAGAGTATTTCAGGCAGAAAGGGTATTCCTGGTCAAGAGTAATCTACTAGTATCAAACATAGGACTTCATTCAAGAAAGAAATTTCTGAGAATGTAGATATCGAGCACAGCATTGTATGGTAATGAATCATGAACTTTGGGAAAGCGGAAACAGAAGACAGTAGAAGTGTTTGAGATGTGGTTCTATAGAAGAATTTTGAATATCAGGTGGAGTGATAAGATAAGAAATGAGGAGGTTCTCCGCAATATCGGAAAACATATATGGAAAACATTGACAAGAAGAAGAGCCAGAATGATAGGAAATGTGTTGAAACATGAGGGAGCTATAAAGGGCAGAAACTCTAGAGGAAGACAGAGACTGGAACCCATATAACAAATAATTGAGGCTGCCACTGTTACTCTGAGATGAAGAGGTTGGTGCAGGAGAGCAAGTCGTGGCAGGGCATATCATAACAGCCAGAAGACTGATGCTCAGTTTGGTTTCTAAAATAATTAATATAAAAATAATTGCATTATTAAAAGTTGCTGTGTTCACCAAATACACTTTGCCTCAAACATAATAAAGAAGGGAATACCTACCACCGAATCTAGTGGCAGTTATGAGGTTGTCTGCTTGTACGCGGCTACTATACAGCCTCGTCACAGAGCCAAATAAAGTTAGGCAACAGCTATGACAAAATGAAGGGAACACAGATTAGCAACAGTCTACCATAATTTATTTAGGGAAGCTACACATTACTTAGCTGTAATGTGATGATGATACGTGCAAATAATTCAATGTTCACTTTCAGTGAACTGTCTTTAAACTCTGGTGTAACCATGAATCCAGTTTAGTTCTTCTTGGTGGCGGTGCTTGTGGTTAAGTACTGTTACTGTCTTGAGATGCAGTCTGGATACTGTGTTGAAGCTGTGCATACCGATGCTGGCGGAGTGGTGTCGTGTGTCGGCTTATATCTGCGTTTGATAGATGGCAACTAGTCCTATGTGGTAAGGTGGAGGCATAAAATAGTCCTTGCCCAAGGTGTCCTCCGTTGATTCGGGCGCAACACGGAATTAAGCAGTTCGGCGCTCTTCTGTATATGGCTGTGTTCTTCGTCATCTGGAGGACCAGAAAAAATTATTATCACAGGCAGTTGTATATAGGGTGTAAATTTTAAGTTGACAAACCAGAATAACTCGAAAAATAAGCTTCACACGAAAAATGTGTAGAATCCAAAGTTAATTATTGTCGAGGGGGACATCTGCTGGTGCTAAAATTAGCCCGTCACCCCAGCCCCCTGGGCGTGGGGCGGGAGGCAACTTTAAAGTTTCAAATGGGAACCCCCATTTTTTATTGCAGAATCAGATTCTACATAAAAAACTACGTCCATTTTTGTCTTAAACATTTGTTTTGATTCGTGGTAGTTGGCGCTGTAATTAAAGAAAATGTATGTTCTCATTTTTGCGTAGAAAATGGTTACGGATAAATAAAAAATACTTATTTAGTTGGTAAATTTTGATTCTCTAAAGCTAAAACTCTCCCTCTCTCCCCGTAGGGTCGGGTTTGAGAGAGAGGAATTAGAGTTTTACAAATGTTGATCCAAATATTAATTTTTCCGCAGATTCGGATAAGTTTTGTTTGTTTCGCGGTCATGAGGCCACAAAACGTTTAATTATCAACACAAATCATCTGACTAGCTAACTATCTAACCAAACATCCTATTTATTAACGAGTGAACTCATTAACTCACAGAGTAAACAAAGTAAAAGAGTAACTGCCGGCCGCGATGTCCGAGCGGTTCTAGGCGCTTCAGTCCGGAACCGCGCGAACGCTACTATCGCAGGTTCGAATCCTGCCTCGGGCATGGTTGTGTGTGATGTCCTTACGTTAGTTAGGTTTAAGTAGTTCTAAGTTTTAGGGGACTGATGACCTCAGATGTTAAGTCCCACAGTGCTCAGATCCAATTGAACCATTTGAAAGACTAACTGAGGAAAAGACTAACCCACTCGCTAACTACAGATGAACGTATTCCCCGTTAAGATTTTCTTGAATTACAGCACCAACTACCAGGAATCAAAACAAATGTTTCAGAGAAGATGTACGTAGTTTTTATGTAGAATCTGATTCTGCAATAAAAATATGTGGGTTCCCATTTGAAACTTTAAAGTTGCGTCCTGTCCCACCCCCAGGGAGCTGGGGTGGCGGGCTAATTTTAGCACCAGCAGATGTCCCCCTCGAAAATAATCAACTTTGGATTCTACAAATTTTTTCGTGTGAAGCTTATTTTTCGAGTTATTCTGGTTTGTCAACTTAAGATTTACACCCTGTATTTCAGATTTCAACCAAAATATTGTTCTCTTGGTAAAAACACACTCGCTTTATGGCAGTCTTTATATAAACAGCGGGTGAGAGGAACATTTGAAGAAGAATGTTTTGGAAAGGATGTAGAATGGAAGGGGAAGAAGAGTATCCTGCTGTAGAAGTGCATTGATGTTAAGTTGGTGGAACGTGCAGCTGAGTACTAGGGTTAACGATCAGTGAAGAAGCGATAGGATAGTTCATGCCATGTGTAGAATACCCGAAGTTATTCTGCGTGGAACAGGATAGAGGGGGAATTAGTAAGCTGATACATGATCCTGGTGGGGGATAGCAGGCGGATACCGAAGACAAGGCGGAATGCATTGGGTTCGAGGGTTTGTAGGGAGTGATGATATTTTAATGCAACGGAAATCCAGGTGATATTGAAATAACAGAGCATTAGACAGCTAAAGGCTTTGTACTTATGGATAACGATTGAGGGATGCAATTCTCCAGTTCACGTAGTTAGTAGTTTCAATTTGTTGCTGCTTTTTGTTGGTTGATTGATAGGTGGAGATTTCATCTTAGTTGACAGGGTTATCGAGAGATATTTTAGTTGTTAATTAATTTCATATAGCAGTTGTAAATGGTGAGGGAGAAATCATGGGGGTGGAAGCTGCGGGTTGTTGGTTGTGTCTTCGAAGAGCTTAATTTAATTGGGCCACTGATTGCGACAGGATATAAACTGGGCGAAGTGGAGTTGAAGGGCTTGTTGGGATTTCAAGGCGATGTAATAGGGGGCTAGGAAGACAGTGTCGTCGGTACACTGTATCGGAGTGGAACCACAGAGGATGTTATACACCTACTGCGAACCCAGAGTACATGGTACATGGTACTGTGCTGAGGGCCCAGAGTGACTACAAAAGAATGAATCGCTTCTCGACTTTGACAAGACTGGAGCGAGTGTACAGCTGGTGTTCTACAACCCAGCCAGAAGACTGTTTCGGATTTTAAAACTGATTGTAATGTGAATCTTGATACGTTTAACGTTACTGATATTCTGGATGGTCAAAGTGTATTTCGAGGTGGTCGATCTGATTTTACTTTCTCAGATACTTGAGGTTGTTCCCAGTCAAGCGCAGCGTACTCTAGCTATTGTTCATATTGGTTCTGATGCACGTTCGTTAGCTAATAGTTTGGAGAGCTTACCTGCTCCAAATGGACTGGTGTTTGTCGAAATAGGTTGCAATGATGCCGTTATAGAGCTAGTCCTGCAGAAAACTGTCCACTCACCTTGCGGTGATCTCGTCTTTTGCAGCTCGTTCACACTCCTATACTGTTGGAAAACAATTGATGTTCATCGTCTGGATAAGATGAAGTAGAGGCAATCGCACCAACTATATCTAAAGTTTGCATTAATATTTTTCTGGTTTCGGTATTACTGAGCTACTAATTGAAAGGCAGTCAGTAAGCGAAAACTGCACTTTATCGTTATTTTATTGATATATAAACACTGCCGACACCTCACTAATCTTAAGTGACAGTTTCGCAATCATATGCAATCACAGTAACTAGTAAAGCGAGCTCATAGTATCCAGCAGAAACAGTTACCAAAAAGATTACAAAAGGGACTGTCTGTGGCAGAATGCAGACAGAGGGTTTTAGATGATGTTCTGAGTCATTCCGTAGTATTTGGATGTCATGAACGCGTAAGCGCCTCTGTACTGTTTGAAATTATATGTGCGCTCTGTCGTCAGCGATGCTGTGCCGCCTGGAGGCTTGCTTGGGCCATCTCTGCTTTGCAAGATGCGCGGCAGGGGAGGAGACACAGCAGTCGGCAGCGGAGTGTCTTGAGCAGCAGTGTGGCATACGCCGACTGATACGGTTGCAGCAGTTACATTCTGAGGAAGTGGAACATCTGATCTACTGATCAATTATTTGGGACGAGGAAAGAGACTGAAGCATTTTTGAGAAGAATATTTCGTTATAATTTTTTAGATGAGTAATAGAAGAGGATTTAATTTAAGGTAACTGACTTCAGATTTTGAACATCATTGCGGCAGCTTGTAGTTATGCATTCTTGATTCAGACACCCAGAGACTTGAGTGCATGGAAAGATAAAAAGCCTTGCATAACTTTAAACTTGAATTTGGGGGTAGGAATAACCGTTGAATATTTGATGTCATTTTTACGAGTTTCATTTTTGAAAAGCTCTCATTTGATGTTAACGACTACTTACGTTTGTCCACTAAACAACTGTAATTTTTTATGTATTAATGTTTGTGAAGCAAAGAAAGAGATAATTTGTCAATATAGCACTTTTCGAAACAGAAAACTAATTACGTTTGTTTTTATTATTTATACTTAGTCATTGTCCGCATCAGAACTCCATGCCAAAATATGAGTTATAGTTTTTACTTATTCAGGTTCCTTATGGACCAAGTACGTTTTGTCTTTTTCTAAAAGGGAGCGCATTGCACCAAGGCGCATCTCAGTAACTACCTGTAGCTGAGCAAATGCGACACGCTTTCAAGAGAAGAGCAGTGCCATAGTGCTTCCATTGCGCACAGGAAAGCCAAAATTAAATAATAAAAAAGGGAGATTCACCATTTCCAGGACAAATTTACCAGTTTAAAATTTTAATGATTTACAGTGTTGAATTCAGACAGTATTCTTGCTATTACGAATGGGAACCAGATAGTAAATTTCGAGTTACGTTTCTCGCAGGAATTCTTATGTGCAAAACATAGACTACGAATACATAAGTTGGAAGTGTGTCGACAGCTTACACTGTCAACAGGCAGAACTACGTACCAACAATCATATTAGTTTTCTTAACATAACCTTTAATGCTGCCTACAAAATTGCCGACATCGACCTCTTTCAATGCTCAGTTCTTGGTCCCGACTTGCTCAATACGCCACGTGGGTTTTGGTCAATTCAAAAGTCATAGTTTACACATAAAAATCGGAATATGGCGTGTTCGTCTTTCTCACACGTTCGCGATCACTTTACAGTACTCCACTGTCAAGTTTACTCGTTTTCCCGCAAAATTATTCCATCTATTCAGAGTTCCTAATGCACGCCTCAAGACATGTCGATGGCTGAGCTCTGAACTTAATCTAGGTTTCACACACCGTAGAAATTCTGTAACCTACAAAATACGCGGGCTATACTGTCCTCTGATTGCCTGACATACATCATTGTCAATCCGATATCACCACTAAACTAGCCGCGCGGGCTAAGGGTCCTTGCCACGGTTCGCGCGGCTCCAAATGGTTCAAATGGCTCTAAGCACTATGGGACTTAACATTTGAGGTTAACAGTCCCCTAGACTTAGAACTACTTAAACCTAACGAACCTAAGGACATCACACACATCCATGCCCGAGGCGACAGTAGCAGTAGCTCGATTCCGGACTGAAGCACCCAGATCCGCTCGGCCACAGCGGCCAACCGCCCCCCCCCCCCCCCCCCCTCTCCCCGTTGGAGATTTGAGTCCTCCCTCGCGCATGGGTGGGTGTGTTGTCCTTAGCGTAAGTTAGATTAAGTAGTGTGTATGCCTAAGGACCAATAACCTCAGCAGTTTGGTCCCATAGAAACTTACCACAAGTTTCCAACCACTAAACTCCGCGATCCCGCGTCTTCTCCACTTGACCAATCACAGCTTAAAATTTCCTATGAGTAATTTATTAAATGAACAAATCTAGGAAGTCCACAATTATCAAAATAACGCCCTTTTTAAATAAAAGAATTATCGCAAAATGTTTCTTGTTTACCGAGTCCCGTAAACTGTCTAGTTGCACCGTACAAATTTTCTCTGAGAATATGATTCACTCTCTTCATACAGCCAACACTAAGGTATACACAGTCAATACGGTCGATAATATTCATTTATTATAGTACTTCACATTCTCTCATTCATTCACACTAATAGATAGACATATTAAATCATCTACTATCTACAATAGTCGTAATATTCACGAAAGATATAGTTTTCTTTCCAAAATGCATTATTTTGACTATTAGGAATTGTATAGCCAGTTAGATGCTGACATATTTTGGCCACAGCCGTAACTACTTACAGATAAGTACTGGACTATTACATCTGTTATCAGATCGCCATGACTAATCCCTGCAGGAAGAACATCGCTGCTATGTCTCAAGGTGCTTTGAGCATATCTGCAGTGGGATGGAAAAAAGCAAACAATTAGTCTTGTTTATATAGCGCACCAAACATACTTAGTCATAAATGGGCCAACCTGGAAGTAGTTGCAGTAGTGCCAGCTGCGGCAAGCGCAGGTGTCGCGCTGTATAACGCAGCAATCGCAATGTTGCGAAGCGAACTGGCCTGCCAGGGTGTGGAAACAATTGACACAGCAGTAACCAAGCTTTAGATGCCCTAACCGTTACGCACCGATGGCCACCGAAATGCGAGACTTACCAAAGCCCAGACAAGAGCAACTCGGAAAGGTTAAATCCTAGCCATTTATACTAAAGTCACTTCAGTTAGTATCGCAGCTCTATCACCATGGGGCTGTGTGGGGTCCCTGGACCACAGTTCAACTCTGCGTCATGGTGGTCCATCCTGAGGCCGTGGGAACTGGAACCGCCACTAAAATGAGCCAGTACCAACTTTGGAAAGCAGGTCGCCAGCCATCGACTCGGGAAGCATTGGGTCATTGCAGTTACGCCATCAGCGTGCCGCCTTCTGGACACGGTGCATGGTCGCAGGTAGTCAAGGCTGATGGAAACAGCTGCAACACGGGCCACTGCGGGCCATTGCCCGGCGGGTGCTGCACCCGCAGGTGGCCGCTGAATGGCGCTGCCAAGCTGCTGCCTCCTGTACTAAAAAAAATGGCTCTGAGCACTATGGAACTTAACTGCTGAGGTCATCAGTCCCCTAGAACTTAGAATTACTTAAACCTAACTAACCTAAGGACATCACACACCACACATCCATGCCCGAGGAAGGATTCGAACCTGCGACCGTAGCGGTCGCGCGCTTCGGACTGTAGCGCCTAGACCCGCTCGGCCACCCCGGCCGGCCCTCCTGTACTGATTTGCTTCATGGTGCCATAGCAAGACACTTAGAATTACAGTATGTTTAATTGGCGCTGCACGGTGTTATCCCAGGCTATTTCAGCCAGGCCGTCTTACATTTCTGTTCATGATGCATATACACTACAGCACTTAGTTATGTAAATGCTTTAATTTCCATCTGATGTGCTTTGAGAAAGTACCACTGAGTATCATAAGTATGACTAATTCATTGCTCGTAGATCAACTCCTGAGTGTTCAAATTTCAAGTAGATGCCGCTTTGGCCCGTTTCACACTGGGACACTGGTGACGATTGACCAGTGACGGTGATCGGTGATTGTGATTAACACTCCTGGATCACCGGTGTCCGACACTGCAGGTATTGCCGACTGATTAGTTAGTGAAATGGATTCGAGCGAGGAGGAACTTTTGTTAGTATTTCTAAGCAAGAGGAGGAGGAGGAGAATAAAGACAAAACGATCATTACACTTACATCCAATGCTACGAGATTGGCTGGAGAAAATAGTGTTTTATACTCTTTATGTCGATCTGAGACAAGATGAGAAGAAGTTTTTTCAGTATTTTCGAATGTCGAAACCTTCATTTGATGAACTGCTAGGAGAAGTAAAAGAAGAAATCACAGGAATGGACAATAATATTTTAACTCTATTTTTAGGACCATAATGCGGAGCGCCTGAAGACGACGATAAGACGCACACTTAATTTTGTTATGAAAATTTTGAAATGTAAGTATTTTTTTAGATTTCTTCTGCATTCGCCCTGTAGGGGTGAGTTCACGGTTTGCACGCTCATCCATTTTGTCCCTTCTTATCGCATTAAGACTGCGTAAAGATACACTTAATACTAGTAAATACAAAAGAAAAGGGGTGAGGGATGCAAATGTGCTTGTAGGTTACTATCCTCCTAGCCTTTACAGACGTAGCAACTAAATTTCACCGAGCGAGGTGGCGCAGTGGCTAGCACACTGGACTCGCATTCCGGAGGACGACGGTTCAATCTCGCGTCCGGCCATCCTGATTTAGGTTTTCCCTGATTTCCCTAAATCGCTCCAGGCAAATGCCGGGATGGTTCCTTTGAAAGGGCACGGCCGACTTCTTTCCCCGTACTTCCCTAACCCGATGAGACTGATGACCTCGCTGTCTGGTCTCCTTCCCCAAACAACCCAACCCCCAACTAAATTTCGCTATTCTTTTATGATCCGAAAATTAAGGTTGTTGTTGTCTTCAGTCCTGAGACTGGTTTGATGCAGCTCTCCATGCTACTCTATCTTGTGCAAGCTTCTTCATCTCCCAGTACCTACTGCAACCTACATCCTTCTGAATCTGCTTAGTGTATTCATCTCTTGGTCTCCCTCTACGATTTTTACCCTCCACGCTGCCCTCCAGTACCAAATTGGTGATCCCTTGATGCCTCAGAACATGTCCTACCAACCAATCCCATCTTCTAGTCAAGTTGTGCCACAAACTCCTCTTCTCCCCAATTCTATTCAATACCTCCTCATTAGTTATGTGATCTACCAATGGCATTAAATTTGAAAAACAACATACAACTTACCAATTTTGTGTCTTTCATCCATGCTCTTCTCATTGAAATCAGGCACAAACTTAGTTATAATTTCTTGCGAAGCATTCGTTCTCACCACTTTGTTGCTATAGTCATCGCTTTTGACATCCCAAATAGCAGGACGACTTTCTACTTCACTTACAAAGTCTTCCGTTTTAATCAAACCTAAACTCATGGCTACAGTGTGCACAGTATAATGTACAATTAATGATTCGCGTCACTGTCTCAAAAACGACAACCGTCTGTTGGCAAACCTGCAACGCTGTGTCTGTGATCTGTGTCCCAGTGCGAACACTGCAATTCAAACTAATGCATGTCCGGCGGTGACAGTTGTAAACACAGTGACGGTGTCCGTCACATGTGGCGAGGGTGAGTCACTGCCGGGTCACAGTGGCTCGGTGAGGCTGTGTAGTGTCCCGGTGTGAATGCTCCAGTTCAGAGGAATATATCTCTGTCGGTGACCGTCGCCGGTGACCGTCACCAGTGTCCCAGTGTGAAACGGGCCTTTGGTGACTTGCGTGTCCACAATCTACTTCAGTTATCTAGTCTGAGAAAGGGGGAATTACAGTTTACTGTGGAGTCCGAACGAAGTGACGTTTTTTATTACTCTCCATACTGTTAAGAGGTGAGTGCTTGGTGAACTGTAAAGTCAGAACTTCTGTGGTCGAGCCTGGCTTCGACCCTGTGACCTCTTGCTTTTGAGTAACATGCTTTACCACTTGACCACCAGCCCTGATGACTAATTGATTAGATTCCTTTATATCATAATTATAAATGTTTATTCAAGAAACCGGAAACGTTTCAGAAATGTCACGCATGTAAAGATCAAGGCAAACCTGATGTTAATAGAAAAGTAAATATGCTGAAGAAAGGGATTCTCAGCATCTTGCTGAACCATAGCACTTTGCCACTGGCAGGCAGCTGCAGCAGCAAATATGGACTACAAGTAATGTGAACACAAGTACTGTTTTCTGCTAAACGCAAGAATTCCTTTGCTTGTCACTGTATAACAACGATAAAAGTTACTTCCATCAGGATGGGGCAGCTGCCCACACAGGCCAGCCGAACCTTGGAGCACACACAGTCCTTCACACCTGACACAGTTGTTAGCAGAGGCCAGTCTGTTCGCCGGCCCCACTCGCCGTCAAGGTCACCTGATCCGTCTGGTGTGCGATTACCGTGTGTGGGGAGTCCTCAAGTCCGAGGTGTATCGCAGCAACTGTCCTAGTCTTTAAGAACTGCATCAGAACATTTCGGATAAGACTGCAGCAGTTCCAGCAGTCCATCTTCAATCTGCCTTCACCATCTTGCTGCCCAGGGCTCAAAAGTGCCAACAGATGAATGTAGGTCGCTTTCAACATTTGCTATTACAGTTTACTACTGTATTTCCTTTCCTCTGTTGTGTTTATTTGCCCCCTGGAACTCCGCGCCACTTTTATTTGTCCCACCCTTAATCTCCACGGATGGGACGCCCAGGAGCTAATTATGAGATTATGGGAAGTAAGAAAAACTTACTAATATTTTGCAAGTCTAATTGTATTGTTAAAGCTGTCAGTGCCTGAAAAACGAGTTCACAGCAACAAAAATTTTTGATGAATTTCTCAACAATAGAAAATGTGTGACTGGTAACAAAGCAAGTTTTAAATAACCTAAAATCATTTCTCCTGAACAACTCATACTATTGCGTGGAAGAATCTCTACTTAAGAACTGATAGCCAGAAAAAAAATTAATTAGTTGCATAAGTAGGAGCAAAAACAAATTGTTTGATAATGTTAAAACTAATCATGCATACATATCCTGTAAACTGGCTCACTGGATATCATTTCGAAAACAAAACCGTACAAATTATCTATGGAACATATTACTAACTACTAACTAACTGTGCTCAGTTTGACGTACAAAACTTGGAGCTACACAAACTCGAACTGCAGCGGAATTAAGTGGACTAAGTCGTGCATCGGAATTTCTACCAGTAAATGCAAGGGAGATTTCAGAACTGAGCCCCACAGAGACTCCTGCTACACAGCCTCAATACCCGAACTTACGAGAAAATTCAGAGTTTACATTTGAGCGGGAAGTTCATTGACTTCCACACAGTGGCAAACATTTCCATCAGCTTACTGAGCCGGCATTAAAATTGCAATACTCTGAAGACTGCTTGTGAAAAACGTCAAAATGGAATGAAGTGTACTACATCGACATGCAAATTATTAGGCCTGGAATGCAACCAAGTAAAGTAAGCGTAAGTAATGTTATCCACGATCTGCTTATAAGTAAATATTATGTAACGAGTGGTTCATTCAGAAATCGCATTTCAGAGATCGTCAGTTGTGAAAAATCGCGTTATGTCTCGTGTAAGAAGAAGAAACTTTCACCAGCAAGTGTGGCAATCCGACAGCGGCAGGGTAGCGGCCTGTCGATACCGATCTTGGTACCTCGTATGTACATCCTTTTCACAGATAGTTACAGGGACTTCGGATGTTCAGTATGAAACGAGAATTAAAACGGTTGCTGTCACCTATTTTGCATTCAATTTATTTATGAAACGAGTTTAGTGTTCCATTACACCGTCTTCAAGCCCCCTTGGCCAACGTAACTTTGGAGGAATCCAATCTCCTGTGCAGTCATTTACGATGGCCAAGTGGCCTGAAGATGGAGGAATGGAACACCGAAACTGGTTGGGTAAATAAATTAATTGAAAAAGAGACGGCTGCTGTTATTTTAATTTCTATTTCATATTGAGACTGAAGTTAACCGTTCCATGATATTGATTTTGTGTTGGTGGGGATCCCATTACAGACACGCGAATGTAGAACCGTTGGGTTCAGGAGGGCCACGCTCAAACTTATTCACGACCTCAGCTGCACTAGAGCAAATAGCGCCCGAGGGGGTATTTTTTAAGTGGGGCCATGGGGAACACAGTACTGTCACGTCGGGTTCGCATTACCGGTAACCTAGAAAGGCCCACCACATGGTAAGGACGAGGGCTGTGGCCTTGCGACGAGGTCTCCGGGTTATTATTTTTCAACAACACAAAGTGATAAAATGTGTTGTCCTGACGTGCCCGTGCTGGCCAATACCCCCAACAGGTCTCCCCCCCCCCCTTCCTCCGATTGATAATATCTGCTGAGAGATTGTCTCCCAAACAATCGCCAGTCTCTATGACTGATGAACTCTGGCACAAGGCTCAGTGACTTGGGCCTATTCGCTTCTATCAAACAAGTTCAATTAACCTCGATGCCCAGTCAAGTTAGAATCACAGTTGCTGCCGATGCTGGTACTCCTTTTAAGGAGCCAATACATGTGTTATTCTGGAGTAACCAACTTTTACCCTTTTAATATTTTGTAACGTTGGTAATGCATATTTTCACAGTCTGAAAATGGTTCAAATGGCTCTGAGCACTATAGGACTTAACTTCTAAGGTCATCAGTCCCCTAGAACTTAGAACTACTTAAACCTAACTAACCTAAGGACATCACACACATTCATGCCCGAGGCAGGATTCGAACCTGCGACCGTAGCGGTCGCGCGGTTCCAGAATGTAGCGCCTAGAACCGCTCTGCCATCCCGGCCGGCCTTCACAGTCTGAATTCATTGCTTTATTTTGATGTTTGGCGAAACAAAATTTTTATGTCAGGTGTGTTTATCTTCATTTATTACGAAAGAGTGTCGAATAGCAATTGATTGTTCAAAACTTAACGACATGCAATTAGTTGTTTTTTTTATTCTTGTTGTGGTTTCAGTCAGAAGATTTGTTTGATGGAGCTCTCCAGACTACTCCATCCTAGCAAGCCTCTTCACCTCCGATTAACTCCTGCTACCTACATTCTTCTAAATCTGCTTACTGTATTCATCTCTTGGTCTCCCTCTCCAATTTTTACACTACACACTTCCTTCCAGCACTAAATTTATGTCCCTTGATCTCTCAGAATTGTCCTATCAACCTATTCTTTCTCCTAGTCAGATTGCACCACAAATTTCTTTTTTCCACAATGCTATTCAGTGCCTCCTCATTAGTGTTGTGCTCCCCCCCCCCCCCCCCCCCCCCCCCACATAATCTTCAGAATGCTTCTGTAGCACGACAGTTCAAAAGCTTCTTCTCTCTTCTTGTCTAGATTTTTAATCATCCATATTTCACTTCCATACAAGGCTACACAAACACAAAAAAAAATACTTTCAGAAAGGACTTCCTGACGCTGAAATCTGTATTAGATGTTACAAATTTCTCTTCTTCAGAAACACTTTTCTTGCCATTGCCTGGCTACGTTTAATACCTCTCTACTTCAGCCATCATTTGTTGCACAAGTAGCAAAACCCATCTACTACTTTAAGTGTCTTGTTTCCTAACTTAATTCCCTCAACATCCCCTGAACTAATTCGACTGCATTTCATTATCCTTGTTTTCTGTTGTTGATGTTCATTTTACATCCTCCTTTCAAGACTCTGTCCATTCTGTTCAACTACTATTCCAATTCCTTCGCTGCCTATGACAGAATTACAGTGTCATCGGCAAACATTTAAGTTTTTATTTGTTCTTCCTGAACTGTAATTGCCGGCCGTTGTGGCCCAGCGGTTGTAGGCGCTTCAGTCCGGAACCACGCGGCTACTACGGTTACAGGTTCGAATCCTGCCTCGGGCATGGATGTGTGTGATGTCTTTAGGTTAGTTAGGTTTAAGTAGTTCTACGTCTAGGGGACTGATGACCTCAGATGTTAAGTCCCATAGTGCTTAGAGCCATTTGAACCAGTTTTTGAACTTAAATTCCTACTCAGATTTTCCTTTAGCTTCTTTTACTGCTTGTTCAGTTCACAGATTGAATAACATGGATGATAGTATATGATGTAAAATATTCGACTTAAGAATTACCTGTGTTTAGAAGTCGATAGGTACGTATTGTAATCAACGAGTTATCTATGTAATGCTTATCTATTTTAAAGGCACATTTGCAGGATGTGCGTGGATATATTACAAATAAATTGATAAAGATTCAGAATATAAATGAAGAATTACTCAAGATATTAATTAGTATGAGCGGTTGTATCGATTGTGGCGTGCAACCGCTGGAACTTTCAAGAACAATTACGCAGTTCAGTTGTCTTGCTGAGAAGACGACACCTTTTTTGTTGTTGAAGCCGTCCTGATCGGACGCCTATCTGCCATCGCTGCAAATGATTATTTGGCAGACCGTCATTATTCTATTTTATTGAGACGCAATCTCACTAGGCGAACTCACAGTTGGGCACGGCAGCGGAGTTAATGTAAGTGTGTATGTAATTTAATTTAGTATAATATTTTGTGAATTTAGTGATATTATTTCATCTTGTGTTTCGCTTATGTTTCAAACCATTGTTCCAATTAAAAGGCGTCTTGGCATGGCTAAACGTTCCGTGTTACAAATGGTCCAGCAAGATCCAAATCTTTGGAATCGCTCAATCTACGGTGTCCGATAGAGAAATATTTTCAGAATAATCACCCACGGTCAAACTTACGATGAAAGGACCTAACGCATAAAGCCATTGTCAAGCGCCCAAAGTTTGTATTGACATTCTCCGCTCACATACTATTATCATCACCTATTATTATTTGTCTGTTCTCTGATATTCTCTAACCACACAGAAAAAGCCACGAAAAATCAAAGTATCTTTGGCTTCTGTCCTCCGTGCCTACTTGACTGTCGGATGTGAGCTGTGAAGGAACAAGTTGAAGTGTAACTCGTCTCAGATATACACTTCTGGGTTATATTGCTAATGTTTATGAAGTGTAATGAAAGTGTCTGGTGTTTATTTAAAAGGAAAGAATTCATCGCAAAGTAACTTTATCTGCTGTTTCATTTTATAAAAGTTCCATTTAACACCTATTTACGTCATTTTTAGATCACAGTTAATCTGCATTACTGGTTAATTTACTGAATGAATGAATTGTACCACAATACTGATTGCAAGAAGAAGAGTAACATATTGTTCTTAAACACTTCAAGACCCAGGAAGCCACTCGGTGAAACCACATCCCCTTTATTTTCAGGCAACTGGCAACAAAAACAACTGCATCAAATAAAAAGATAAGCCTTCTTCTTCTTGGTTGGCTCTACAGTCCTTGAAGAACCGTGGTCTCCTGTATCACCTGTCTCCATTCTTCTCTGTCCATCGCCTTCCTTCTTTAATTTCTTATTCCCATCGCCTTCGGATCTTCTTCCATATCGTCCAGGCACCTTTTCCTGGGTCTATCTCTTCTCCTTCTCCCGTCAGATTTTCCCATAAGAACTTTCTTGACACTCCGAGTTTCTGCCGTTCTCCTGTCCATTTTATTCTTCTCTGCTTAATTTTAACAACAATATCCATCTGTCCAATAAGTGTTTGTAGTTCTACATTTGTTCTTACTCTCCAGCCATCTTCCTCTCTCACTGCTCCAAAAATCCTCCTCAGTATCTTTCTTTCCCATCTCAATAACCAGTTCTCCTCCTTTAATGTCAATACCCAGCCTTCTGATCCATATATTACTATAGGTCTTAATGCGGTCGTGTATGTTATCATTTTTGTATTCCTACTAACATTCCTAGAATTAAATACGTTCTGCAAGGCATAATAGCAACGATTTCCACTCGCTATCCTTTCTTGAATTTCTACTGCTACTTTATTGTCCTCCGTTATTACAGAACCTAAATATTTAAATGTTTTCACTCTTTCATATTCTTTCCTATTCATTGCTATTAAATTCCTTTGACCGTTTATAATGGGCTCCCCCATCACCATATACTTTGTTTTGTTTATGTTTGCTTCGAAACCTACTTTCCTTGCTGCTTCCTCTAACGTATCGTAGTTCCCCTTTAATGCCCTTACATTTCTTGCCATTAAATGCTACGTCATCCGCATATGCTACCACTTGAACATGCCGATTAAGTATTGTTCCTTCTGAGTTTATCGGCATTTGCCGCATCACCTTTTCTAAAACTAAATTAAATAACATTATAGAGATCACATATCCCTGTCGTAGCCCCCACTGCACTTGGAATTCATCAGACACTTCTTGCTCTATTCTTACTTTACACACTGTTGGTTTCATTGTCATTTCCGTTAAATTGACCAGTTGTAGTGGGATTCTAAATTCTTTCATGATCTGTATAATTTTCTTCTTATGTAGGCTGGCGTACGCTTGCTTAAAATAAATGTACAACTGATGGAGAAGTCAGAAAAAGTGTGTCCGACAACGATGAGCAGGAGGGGGGGGGGGGGGGGTGGCAGGGGGGGGGGCTCTATAGGCGTAGGAAGGCCAACCCTCATAGGGGAGTAAACCCTAAAAAATCCAGGTCCTCCAAGTAGGGGGTTGGGCGTGAGGCTAACAACCCCACCCCGGAAGAAAGTGTTGTTGCGGATACTGTACACATGCCTCGGAACGGAAGAAGGTAAGAGTTATTTGCAAATAATTACTTTTCACGACCTCTAGCGATAACTAAGTTCGTTCTAAATTCCTTATTCTGCCATTAATTTTAATCAATACTATGTCTGGTATGCACTGACAGAATTGGGACTGTGCTTTTGTTACGATAGATAACTAATAATATTTCAATTGCCGGTGGGCATGGTTCCATTAGACCTGTGTACGAAATTTCGCACCCAGCGAACCCACAAATCACATACGAACTTAATCATGTATTCTTCTCTCTGCTCTACACGAACAATAAGTAAACTTCGTTGTTTTCTGCCCTTCCAGGCATTACAACTTTAATGGCTTGTGATCGATGATATCTCCTCTCATGGCGCTCAGTTTTCTAGTAGTGTCATTAGCTATAATAAAATTTCCCACCTGCTCCTCATCTCTAGTGGCTGAACTATTTATTGAATATCCGATTTACATTTGAATATCCCATTTACTTGTAAAATACGGTAAATGTAAGTCCACCTCTGCCACAAAGCGTGTTCCTTAAGGCATCCGGTTTCGAAGAATTAATTCACCATCTTGACGCATTTTAACGTGGCTTTTACAGCCATGTGGCGTGGCATTGTTACACACAACACTTTGAAAGTCCTGCTGAACGTGCTGTAACGATTAACGAACACTATCGTCATTTGTACGAGGGTCGTTCACATTTGAACGAGCAGTGAGAAAGAGGTACATTTATGCACTTCCCTGCATAGAGCTCGATAGAGCTGGATAGAGCGTCTGCCATGTAAGCAGGAGATCCCGGGTTCATTTCATTGTAATTTTTTCTATTATCATTTGTTATTTTGTATTTATGTCGATCTGCAGTTGGGTTTGTGTCTGTTGTTGGGTTGGGGTTGGGTTGTTTGGGGAAGAGACCAAACTGTGAGGTCATCGGTCTCATCGGATTAGGGAAGGAAGTAAGCTGTGCCCTTTCAAAGGAACCATCCCAGCATGTGCCTGGAGCGACTTAGGGAAATCATGGAAAACCTAAATCAGGGAGGCCGAACGCGGGATTGAACCATCGTCCTCCCAAATGCGAGTCCAGTGTGCTATCCACTGTTCCACCTCATTCAGTGAGTCCGTTGTTCTTTTGAATATTGTATTACTGTTTCGTTTTGGTAAGTCCAATAAATTGTTTTCGGGCTTGTTTTTTCGCATTTCTATTCTGCTAATGCAGATACTTCAGTGTCGACAAGTTGGTATACGAGTTTCTCGCGTTTACTCGGTTGTTGTCCGGTGTGGCAGAAGGTATTCCAGGTATTGATGAACTCTCAGCGTGAGTCATAGCGCTGTTGAACGTATGCAACAAACGAATTAGCTCATTATTCAGCGGTTACAGGCGATGTCCACCTTCCCCGTTGAGATGCCCACTTTGGGGAAACTACGTGACATGTCTGGAGCAACACTTTATTGCTCATGATGTCACTTTCGACGTTCTCTGTCGCGCATTTTTCCTCGCCTATGTGGGCCCAGAAGTTTATCACCTTCTGCAACAGTTGCATCCCGATACAGAACCTCATGCTCTCTCCTACGAGGTGCTGACTTCTAGCCTATTGGATTACTTTGAGTCTCAGGTCCACCTGCTGGCGGAACGTCACAAGTTCTGTTGTCAGAAGCTTCCCGCACTGTCATACAGGGAATGGACTGCTACACTGCAAGGTCTCTACCGTGACTGTCGTTTTTTCTGTGGCAATCCACATTGCAAGCAGTCTTACGGTTCGACACTCATTCGTGATGTGATTCTTGTCCATGCCCCCGACGATACCTTCAAACTGATCTTCTGAAGCTGGAAGATCCCGCTTTAGACACCTGTTTATCCATTATCCGCATTCATGAGCAGTCCTTTCAGTCTGCTTCCCCGCTGAAGTCCCCGGTGCAGGTCTTCGCCGCCCGCCCCCCGCGTTGCCGGTTCCCCTCACAGTCTCTTCTGAGGCCACGCTAGTCCACCAGGACCAAGGCGCTCCTCCCCACCTGCGCCAACGGCGGGTGCAGCGGCAGCAGCAACAGCAGCGACAACAGTTGCCATCCTGTAGTCAATGCTTTGTCACAGAGGCAAGATTGCTGTCTTCGGAGGATGACTTGTTCAGCCTGCGGAAAGCAGGGCCACACAGCCGAGATCTGTCGGTCGTCGTCGTTGATAGCCTTGGACCACACTGCTGTCGACGCCTCCGACTCCATGGTGGATGAGACAGACCTGCTGCTGCCAATTTCCTTCGTGCTGACGGTTCTTCTGCCCACGACAGCAGCGATCAATCTGCCTGTGTGGCTGAATGGCATTTCTCTCCATTTTCAAGTGGATGCAGGTCCTCCACGACCATCATCGATGAGATTCCCATTATCAGTTGGGTTCGCCACCGCTTCGTCCATACCATTTTTCTCTGAAGAGCTACAGCAACAACATCATCCAACATTCTTGGCTCGGGTCCAGTACCTCACTCACGATGTCACAGACCAGGATTTGGTCCTCACCACCCCAGAGCCCACCAACTTAATGGAAATGGATCTTTTTCTCTTACTGGGCCTCGAGATATATGACTCGGACCTGGCCAGGAAGTAGTTGTCAGCAGATAATCACTTGCAGCAGCTTCTGGATGATATCCCCAACATGTTCTCTGCCACATCTCTGGGGGTCTCTGGGTTTGAAGCCCATATAGAACTCCTCCCCTCAGCAATCCTGAAGTTCCGCAAGGTTTGCTCGGTACTGTTTGCCCTCTGTGACAAACTACGAGAGGAGCTTCATTGCCTGGAGGCTGATGGCATCCTGACCCCAGTCCACCATAGTCGTTGGGCTACGTCCACCATGGTTCTTGAGAAGTCGAATGGATCTCTTCACATTTGTGGGGATTTTAAGCCCACTGTCGACACTCTGTCTGTTATTAACTCTTATCCCATACCCAAGGTTGATGACATCCTGTTCCAGTTGGCTGGCAGCAAGATGTTTGTCAAAATTGATCTGCGGATTGCCTACCTCCACTTGCCTTTGGATGATTCGTCAAAAACGATTTTGGTAATCAATACCCCTTTTAGGCTGTTCTGTTACAACTGTGTCCCATTCGGGGTTGCTAGTGCCCCAGCCATCTTCCAGCAATATTTGGAAACACTGACAAAAGAAATTCCAGTGACAGCTAACTATCTTGATGACGTCTTAGTTGCCGGCGTCTCCTCCCTAGACTTAGTCTGGAACTTCTGGCGCCTCTTCCAGGTTCTTCAGGGTACCGTCTTACGTTGCAATAAGGAGAAACGTCTTTTTTTGTTCTTTTGTTCCTACCTTTGGCATGTTTTGAGCGGTAATGGCATTCGCAGGATGCCCCAGTATGTTGAGGCTATTCAGCAGCTGCCACCCCTGAAGGACATCTCCCAGCTCAACTCAGTCCTGCGTATACTCGATTACTACTGCTGTTTCATGCCATGGCTCTGGTGGAACCACTTCACCGCCTCCTCTGTATGAATGTTCCCTGGGACTGATTGTCAGATTGTGACAGGGTGTTCCACCATCTAAAGTCTTTTCTCCTGATGACAGCTTGCCTTGTCCCTTATGACCCAACCAAACCTCTCACCTTGACTGCCGATGCATCAGACTATGGAGTGGGGACCAGCTTGTCTCACATCATCAATGGCGTCGAGAACCCCATGGCCTTCATCTACAAAACACTATCCCCAGCTCAGCATAACTGCAGCCAAATTGAGAAAGAGGTCTTGGCCATCATCTTTGGGTATAAGAAATTCCACGATTTCATCTATGGCCGTCGCTTCACCTTATACACCGATCACAAACCTCTGGTCTGGTTTTTTAGCGCTACAGCCGCCATCCCCTTGAGGACTGCTCGCCACTTCCAGTGCTAGGCATTGTTCCTCGCTGAATATTCCTATGACATCCACTTCCAGGCCATAGCTCTCCATGCCACTGTGGATCTTCTCTCTCATCTCCCAGTGGGTGCTGACCCAGAATTCGATGCTGACCCGGTTGCCTGTATCCACCTGGATGACACCACTGCTGAGGCAGTCGCTGATTTGCCACTGGATGCCAAGCTAGTTGCACATCACACAGCAGATGATCCAACCCTCCAGGTGCTGATGCACCATGTTCAGCATGGGTGGCCATCAGACTGTCGTCTGCTGCTGCAGACAGAGGTCTGGGCGTACTGGACCCACCACCAGAACCTGTCTGTCAAACATGGGGTCCTCCTCAACTTGTGTGATAAAGATCACTGGTGGGCGGTGCTGCCACCCTCCCTCCACCAGTGGGCCTTCGAGTTCCTGGACATTGGTCATTGGGGGATTGTCCTGATGAAATGGCTTGCCCACCAGCATTTCTACTGGAGGGGGATGGACGCCGCCATCACCTGCTTGCTGGCCTCATGTCCCTCTTGTGAAGAGCACCAGTCATTGCTCCATTGCTGCTCCTTCTCCTTGCTCCCTTTTGCACTTGGATTCACAGGCCCATTCCTTGGCTCCTTCTGGCTTATCCTTGTGGATGCTGGTAATGGGTTTCCTTATGTCTCTCACATGTCCTCCACGACCTCTGTCCATACCATCCAAGCTCTTTCCCCCATAAGTGCCATTGAGGGCCTTCTGGAGACGTTGGTGACCAACAACAGTCTTCAATTTACATCTCCACAACGCACAGGGCATCCAGTTGATTCATCGTTTCATCCTGCATCTAACGGATTAGTAGAACGGTTTGTCAGGATATTCAAAGTTCAGATGTCCAAATTGCGTCCCCAACACCCCCTGGACAACGCCCTTACCATCTTTCTTTCCACCTACCGATCCACTGTTCAGGATGGACCATCCCCAGCAACTTCATGGCCATCCTCATCAGTCCCCCTTGTCTCTACTGATTTCGTCTTCTCCCCGCCCCACTCCTCTGCATTCGACACATCCTCGTTATTCTCTATAGGATCCGGTCTGGGCGCTGGTGATTCCTCGGCATCGTCCCTGGTGGGTCCCCACCAGGGTCTCGTCGCTCATCGGCCGCGCTCTGGCGGCAGTCACCCTCGACGATGGCATAGTGTGTCAGAAGCACACCAACTGGCTTCACCCCCGAGGTGGTCCACCGTCACCTCCTCTACCATCAACAGGGCTGTCAGCTCTTGGGGATGACGGTGCTCCTCTCCCGCCCGACCGCCGCCTCCGCCGTCGCCGCCACTCACACCTGGAGCGGATCCTCCGGCAGAGGGCCCTGCGACTGCCCTTGGTCTCCTGTCGCCTGACATCGAGATGAGCCTTCTACTTCACGCTATGGGGGGGGGGGGGGGGGGGGAGGTCTGCTGTGGCAGCACACTTTGGACATCGTAGTGCCTTCTGCATCGGCATCCCACTCTACATCCAACTATCACAGGATGCGTAAATCACAGGGTGTATATTCACCAGGAAAACCTAAGTCGTCTGTGTTGTCAAAACAAAGACTTACCGGCGGCCACAACACAACACACCACCAGGTCTCCACCAATGGTCGCCAGGGACCACTACCCGTTTGCGGAGCATGCAGAACACCTTCACCAGAGGTCGCAGGAACTACTTTGCTGCGCCAGGCAGTTACAGCAGAAACAACCGCCAGTGGGCACTGCCGAAAGAAGGCAGTTCGACCCACCGCTTGGAAGGATACAGAGCTGCCGCCCCATCAGTCACGTCCAGACGCTCTTCTAGGTGGACGATTTTTCGGTATAGTCGACGAACCTCTTGACGTTGTAGAACTGTTTGTGTTCGCTTACTGTGAAGAGTCAGGTCTTTATTATTATTGTTATTATTTATTATTTTGTATTTGTGTCGATCCGCAGTTGGGGGGGGGGGGGGGGCTGTTGTGGGGAAGAAGACCAGACAGCGAGGTCATCGGTCTCATCGGATTAGGGAAGGACGGGGAAGGAAGTCGGCCGTGCCCTTTTGAAAGGTACCATCCCGGCATTTGCCTGGAGCGATTTAGGGAAATCACGGAAAACCTAAATCAGGAAGGCCGGACGCGGGATTGAACCGTCGTCCTCCCGAATGCGAGTCCAGTATCTAACCACTGCGCCACCTCGCTCGGTCGCAGTTGGGATAGACTCTGTTGTTCTTTTGGATATTGTAATATGGTTTCGTTTTGGTGAGTCCAATAAATTGTTTTCAGACTCGTATTTTTTGCATTTCTGTTCTGCTAGGGCAGATATTTCAAGAATGGTTTAAGCGTGGGATTAAAATTCAGAATGAAAAGACAGTGAGATTTACTGATGTCATTGCTAACGACAGGACCTGTTAAACTAACAGTCTAACGAGTACGCACTATGGACCGAATGTAAACCGAAGGAAGACGAAATCACTGATGATTAGCAATAATGAGCAGTAAACGTGACATCGAAACTGGGGACCACGATGTAGACCAAGTCAAGGATTTCTCCTATCCTGGGATCAACGTAAAACGTGACGATCGAAGCAAAAGACCATAGACAGCAGACTAGCACAAGGAAAACGAGCATGTCTGTCCAAAACACCTCTACTAGAATCATACAATGTTTTTAAATTCAGGTCGAAATTTCAGAAAAATCGCGTTTGGAACACTGAATTGTACGGAAAGGAATCAGAAACAGTGAAAAGTCGAAGAAGTTGGGTGTTTTAGATGTATAGAAGAATAATGAAAATTAAGTGCGCTTATACGATAAGAAATGAGGAGGTTGTCTGTGGAACCGGCGAGGAGAGAAACATGTGGAAAACTCTGGCAAGAAGGAGGGACAGGATGAGAGTACATGTATACGTCAGAGAATAGTTGTTGTGGTACTAGAGGGAGCTGTAAAGGGGAAAGAGGCGGACAGGGGATAGAATAGCTTATATCCAACAAATAATTGAGGACGTACGGTGCAAATGCTATCCTATCAGATGAAGAGATTTTCACAAGAAAAACACTGCTGAAAATTTTAAAAACTGCCAACAACCTCAAGTTTTTTCCCTTTTTGGTGTGCCAGAATTCTACAAACAATTAAATGAAATACGATTTTGAAGGAAAAACGTGATTTGTTTCTAACGAGAAGAAGACAGATTCTCAGTACACGTTAAGGCTATAATTACTTCGTTGTCGCCCGTACGTTAAAAGTCAAACTCTCGTTATTTCTGGAAAGGTTTTGTAGCAAAGACGAACCGTAAGATGTTTATTTGTGCAATTTTGTTTCTATCAGTCACTTAAAATTGCATTTTTGCTTACGTTTTAGGCACGGGAACGAACCAGCTTATCTCTGAAAGTAAATTTCTTTATTATCCGCTTACATTTTCTGCCCATCGGATAACTTGATGGAAGCAGTCTTTCGTAGGTTACACTTCATAATAGATAAACCAAAAGCGCTTTCCCCCTCGGAATAATTCAGTGCATTAACGCATGTAAACATCACCAGGCTTCCTAGAATACCCGTGGCGCAAATCCGTTCCAGATCACGCGGGACCCTTCTTCTCGGGCGAGTGCGTGCTTCCAGTTCCATGAAATTTTCATATCCGGTTGCAAGGGACGGACTTGATCTCTCAAGGCTCCCCGTGAAGTGCGAGCGGATTTGGCCGCGAGTGAAAGTGAAAAGCTACCCCTCGCGCCACCTCGCCGACACCCTCACATTTTCAGCTCAACTGCTGCGTCATCTCTCGCGGTTTTTTTCGGAAAGCATTATACTGTTCCGATGGCTTTTCACTGAGCGAACTAATACCATGTCTTGGTGTTCGCTGAGCCAAACTTATAGACGGAGGTCCAGTTTCGCAAAATACGGCTCTTCATATATTTGTTATTTCCTAAACTTCCTTAGGGGGTATTCGTTTTACAAACACAAACGCATATTTCTTGGTATAATGCAGTATTCATGTTAGTTCCAGACATGTTTCACCTATAGCATTAGAGTCAGGTCCATTGGATTTAACCTGGAATAAAACAGTTCTTGTTTTATTTGTCATCTTTACAGACTCGTAACAATTCACACCATTATTTTTACATGAAAATATTGTACATACAGTTACTCGTTTGTTGATGAGTTAGAAAGTCCGCTTCCACTACACTTACAAGGTTTGACACATATTCGCTTTGAGATCTTTTGGTTTTGAAATTCTCACACTTTTCGTAAGCTGATTAATGTGAAACACTTCTTCACTCCCTGGAATTTCAGGCTGAATTCACAAGAATGTCTTTTACAGTCTTGTACTATATCATTGTCTGAAATGCTTTTCGTCCACTTTTCACCTCCGCAGTAGGCTACATTCCAGACAAATACATTCAGAAAAGTTAAATTAATTTTCAGTGTTAACAAATCTTTCCTTTCAGAAACTTTATTTTTGCTGTTGCTACTCTGCATTTTATATCCTATCTACGAGTATCTCGGATATCATCACTTATTTTACTGCCCAAATAGCAAAACTTATCTACTACTTTTAGCATCCGATTCTCTAATCTAATTCCCGTAGCATCGCCTGTTCTAATTCGACTACTTTTCATTGCATTGTTCTATTATTTTGATATTTCTCATAGCCACATTTAAATGCACTATCCATTCCGTTCAACAGCTGCTCAAAGTCCTTTTCTGTCGCTCAGGGAATCGGAGTGTCATTGGCGTACCTCAAAGCTTTTATATTTTTTCTTCCAGAACTTTAATTTCCTATCCAAGTTTCTCCTTGATTGCCTTCCCAGCTTGTTCATTACAAGGATTAGCAAGTGTCGTTACAGTTGCCCTAAGTAGATACGCGGCGACAAAATTCCCCGTTGAAAATCTGTAATTTCAGATATCACTGTTGATTAGCACAAGATAACAAGGACCACAGACGTAGTAGCGACAGAGAACAGTCTAGACTGTTTCAATACAAGGAGAGTAAAATAAATTCAAAACGAGATTTTCATACAAGAATATATATATTTTGTGCAAACCCTGTTGGTCATACATGAACGACAATCAGTGGATGTATGGAGACTTTTCGACATGTAGTTCATCTCTCACAAGAACAAAGACTGCGTCAAGGTGCCAAGAGTTGCCTCAATTATAGAATGCCACGAAAGTAACCTGTGTTCCTGGAGGAACGCTTTCAATAGTTCGTAAGATATGAAGTGACAGCGTTCACCAAAGGGAAACACATATGAGGTGCTGATTAAGCGTTCTTTCATCCTCACACAAAGATTTCTTAATGATAGAAGTATTTTCTCTATTACTTTGAATGACCCGAAGGATAAATTCCAGAAATGTGAACTGGTTAATGTCTAACGGTCATTTACGATTTCTTGTTATCTAGTGACGCTTATTTTGTCAAAGCTGTTGCCAACAGCTTGGTGATCTTGGTTAAGTGTGTTTATATTCATCGCTACGTTGTTGTCGTCACATACATATTATTTATAGTGAACTATCACTTTATCTTACGCACCATTTATGACTTTCAAGATACATTTCAAGCCGTATAGTAACACTCCAGCCACTATGTCTACATTCTCCACAAGTGTGACTGATGGTACACAGTACACCAGTAGCATAAGGTATTTCGGAAATACTCCAAATAATCTTAAATATTTGACAATGCCAACGTATGGAAGGTAAAGAGGTAAATGAAAAAATTACAGTAGTAATTAAATAATATTGTTACTTGTACAGCGGAGTTTTGCGATGAACAGCATTAAGTATTTTTTCGTGAAGTCTGGTGTGAAAATCCTACAGATGTCCACTGCTGCAATCTATATCAAATCAGTTACGAATAAATTTACAGCTATTAGTGGCTTAGAGAATTTTTTAAAATAACTTTTATTTCTAAATTACATATTGTATCTTTAGACTATAGGTCAACGATTAAAATGTATTGCTATAAATTTACATAAATATGTTTCTGCTTTAATTCTGCAGGAATTTACAGCATCTTCTTTTTGAGAAACACACACTTCCTAAAGTGAGATGTATGTAGCGTTGTTAACGGCTTGTACTCATGGCAGCTAATTTGTTAGTATACGACTGTCTCTTGCTGTCTCGAATCACCTGCAGGAGGGGGACAGGTCATGACACCACAAAAAATCAAAACCACAGTGATAACCACAGACGTAGACAAATTACTATCATCTACTACATCTGCATTTATACTCCGCAAGCCACCCAACGGTGTATGGCGGAGGGTACTATACGTGCCACTGTCATTACCTCCCTTTCCTGTTTCAGTCGCGTATGGTTGACGGGAAGAACGACTGCCGGAAAGCCTCCTTGCGCACTCGAATCTCTCTAATTTTACATTCGTGATCTCCTCGGCAGGTATAAGTAGGGGGAAGCAATATATTCGATACCTCACCCAGAAATGTTAAAACATTATATACATTTTAATACTGTTATTAAAATCCTAGATAACTGTAGTACGTTAAATAAGAGGACGCCCGCAAATAAAATTTTTTGTAGCTTGGGACTGATGGAGAAGCAGATGCGCTCCATAACAAAATCCTGGGTCCGTACCTGGTTTCTAACGACAGTGCAGTGTTGAACTCATTTAGATTGCGCTACTCGTGGCTGGAGGTTTCACTCAGTGTAACTGAGATCTGGTAGGCTTATTCACGAGCGATTGTGTTTAACAGTATCGTCGACCTGGAACCTGGAATCTCTTGCCAGTAGGGAAAGCTTCCGAGTACAAAAAGAGATTTACCTTGGACGGGACGAACTCGACGCATTTTTAGGGGGGGGGGAGGGAGAGAGAGAGAAAGAGAGAGAGAGGGGGGGGAGGAGAAGGAGATGATGGACTGTCAAACAGGCAGTGTCTATAACAAGAGATAGCGTTGCAGTCGTCATGTGGGAATGAGCACGGTTGTTTCATAGAAACGACAGTACGTCTTAATACCCCATATTTTAATCGTTTTTGCAACTTAAAGTTTTCCTTCCTAGCGGAGGATTTCACAAGGATGACACTATCAACAGAATTGTAACCGTCTGATTAAAAAATAACCGTCCGATTACCTTCAGTGTTGGCGGCATTGTTCCACAAAAGGATGGAATGAGTAGTGTTTCGTTTTGACATGAATCTCAACACGGTTACCAATTATAGAGAAACGCAACCAAATGCACGCACGTCTCTTTACAGTAGGCACCATTGTTCCTGTACATTTAACGTTCCTTTAATTGAGTACCTCTAGTTCTTGATAGGTAAGCTTCACAGTTGAACACGAATATAAGCGTTACGTAAGAGTGCCAGTGGAAATTCTCATTGTTTCTTCTTTTCCACTCATTCTTCTTTCGTAAAAATGGAAGAAAAGGGGTTAGTGAGTTATAGCGTCCCTCGAACCGTGCACTTTGCCCAGTATCTGGAAGAAATCACAGGTCACACTCGTCTAAGAGAAGGATAGCAATACTGATTCACAAAATTACCACCCATTACCTTCGACTTCCACATGATAATTAATTTTAGGCCATGGCCTCTTACATGCCTGGATACACCGGTTCCCGTGAGATCACCGAAGTTAAGCGCTGTCGGGCGTGGTTGGCAGTTGGATGGGTGACCATCCAGGCCGCCGTGCGCTGTTGCCATTTTTCGGGGTGCACTCAGCCTCGTGATGCCAATTGAGGACCTACTCGACCGATTAGTCGCGGCTTCGGTCAAGAATACCATAATAACGACCGGGAGAGCGGTGTGCTGACTCCACGCCCCTCCTATCCGCATCCTCGCCTGAGGGTGACATGGCGGTCGGATGTCCGTATAAATTTCCGATGCAGATGACATCAATAGTTCCTTTCCTTTTCTCTCCTCTTTCCTTTCCATTCCGTTCATTTCCTTTCACCCCCTCCACCTTCAATTCAAATAATGTCTTGATAAGATTTGAAAGTGGTGCAGAGCTTGGCAGCTTGCTTTTAAATTCTTAGAAATATAAAATGGTACACTACATAAAAGGCACCAACTTGATATCTTGACTACAGTCTCATTGAATTACAGCTGGAACCAGTCAATCGGTACAAATTACTGGATGTGACAGTGTAACAGGAGCCGGCCGCTGTGGAAGAGCGATTCAAGGTGCTTCAGTCCGGAACCGCACTGCTGTACGGTCGCAGGTTCGAATCCTGCCTCGGGCATGGATGTGTGTGATGTCCTTGGGTTAGTTAAGTTTAAGTAGTTCTAAGTCTAGGAGACAGATGACCTCAGATGTTATGTCCCATAGTGCTTAGAGCCATTTGAACAGTGTGTCAGGGAGGATCACACAGGGGCAGTCGCAGGTAAAGCAGACCTCAAAGTCTAGTTCATTTGCGGGATATTGCGAAAATGCAATGACTCCACAATCTAGATTGTATACGGAACACTCCTGCGACCTATCCTAGCATATTTTCCACGTGTGTGGGTCCCATACCATATAGTACTAACAGAGGATATCGAACATAAGCAAAGAAGAGCAGCACGAATGGTCACAGGTTTGTTTGACCGGTGAGGTAGCATCATTGAGATATCAGTACTCAAAGAACTGCACTGGCAAACGCTTCGAAACAGATGCCAATGTACCTGTGAGAGCCCACTTAAAGTATTTCAAGAAAAATTATGAAGTGAGAAGTGTCGGAATACATGTAGGATACAACTCTTTCTGAATCGCACCCATACGAAATGCAAAGGTAATATTGGTATTAGACAAATCAGAGTGCTAGCAGATGCATTCAAGTAAGTTTTATCGCTGCGTTACATACCCGAGTTGAACGGGAAAATACGTGGTACAGTGCCAGATACCATCTACCCTGCACTTCCAAAAACCTTGAATTTCAAATTGATTTTGAACATGAATGGGTCAACGTCGATCGTCGTATTACCCGTGTGAAATCATCCATCACGCAACTGTTTAAAGCACCGTAGGCGGCACGGTTGCCAATTGGTTACTTTGCTAGTTAAATGTTCTATTAATCATCGGTAAACTGTATCGTGACAACGCTGAGCGAGTTAATTTACGAGCTCTTAACTTCATTTGCGTTTAAATATAGCTGCATGCTGTCCATTTACAGACGAGCTCATATAACAATAAAGAATATTTGATTGTTGTTGTTGTTGTTGTGGTCTTCAGTCCTGAGACTGGTTTGATGCAGCTCTCCATGCTACTCTATCCTGTGCAAGCTTCTTCTTCTCCCAGTACCTACTGCAACCTACATCCTTCTGAATCTGCTTAGCGTATTCATCTCTTGGTCACCCTCTACGATTTTTACCCTCCACGCTGCCCTCCAATACTAAACTGGTGATCCCTTGATGCCTCAGAACATGTCCTACCAACCGACCCCTTCTTCTGGTCAAGCTGTGCCACAAACATCTCTTCTCCCCAATCCTATTCAATACTTCCTCATTAGTTATGTGATCTACCCATCTAATCTTCAGCATTCTTCTGTAGCACCACATTTCGAAAGCTTCTATTCTCTTCTTGTCCAAACTATTTATTGCCCATGTTTCACTTCCATACATGGTTACAATCCATACAAATACTTTCAGAAATGACTTCCTGACACTTAAATCCATACTCTATGTTAACAAATTTCTCGTCTTCAGAAACGCTTTCCTTGCCATTGCCAGTCTACATTTTATATCCTCTCTACTTCGACCATCATCAGTTATTTTGCTCCCAAAATAGCAAAACTCCTTTACTACTTTAAGTGTCTCATTTCCTAATCTAATTCCCTCAGCATCACCCGACTTAATTCGACTACATTCCATTATCCTCGTTTTGCTTTTGTTGATGTTCATCTTATATCCTCCTTTCAAGACACTGTCCATTCCATTCAATGCTCTTCCAAGTCCTTTGCTGTCTCTGACAGAATTACAATGCCATCGGCGAACCTCAAAGTTTTTATTTCTTCTCCATGGATTTTAATACCTACTCCGAATTTTTCTTTTGTTTCCTTTACTGCTTGCTCAATATACAGATTGAATAACATCGGGGAGAGGCTACAACCCTGTCTTAATCCCTTCCCAACAACTGCTTCCCTTTCATGTCCCTCGACTCTTATAACTGCCATCTGGTTTCTGTACAAATTGTAAATAGCCTTTCGCTCCCTGTATTTTACCCCTGCTACCTTTAGAATTTGAAAGAGAGTATTCCAGTCAACATTGTCAAAAGCTTTCTTTAAGTCTACAAATGCTATAAACGTAGGTTTGCCTTTCCTTATTCTTTCTTCTAAGATAAGTCGTAAGGTCAGTATTGCCTCACGCGTTCCAGTATTTCTACGGAATCCAAACTGATCTTCCCCGAGGTCGGCTTCTACCAGTTTTTCCATTCGTCTGTAATGAATTCGTGTTAGCATTTTGCAGCTGTGGCTTATTAAACTGATAGTTCGGTAATTTTCACATCTGTCAACACCTGCTTTCTTTGGGATTGGAATTATTATATTCTTCTTGAAGTCTGAGGGTATTTCGCCTGTTTCATACATCTTGCTCACCAGATGTTAGAGTTTTGTCAGGACTGGCTCTCTCAAGACCGTCAGTAGTTCCAATGGAATGTTGTCTACTCCCGGGGCCTTGTTTCGACTCAGGTCTTTCAGTGCGTTGTCAAACTCTTCACGCAGTATCGTATCTCCCATTTCATTTTCATCTACATCCTCTTCCATTTCCATAATATTGTCCTCAAGTACATCGCCGTTGTATAGACCCTCTATATACTCCTTCCACCTTTCTGCTTTCCCTTCTTTGCTTAGAACTGGGTTTCCATCTGAGCTCTTGATGTTCATACAAGTGGTTCTCTTATCTCCAAAGGTCTCTTTAATTTTCCTGTAGGCCGTATCTATCTTACCCCTAGTGAGATAAGCCTCTACATCTTTACATTTGTCCTCTAGCCATCCCTGCTTAGCCATTTTGCACTTCCTGTCGATCTCATTTTTGAGACGTTTGTATTCCTTTTTGCCTACTTCATTTACTGCATTTTTATATTTTCTCCTTTCATCAATTAAATTCAATATTTCTTCTGTTACCGAAGCATTTCTACTAGCCCTCGTCTTTTTAACTACTTGATCCTCTGCTGCCTTCACTATTTCATCCCTCAAAGCTACCCATTCTTCTTCTACTGTATTTCTTTCCCCCATTCCTGTCAATTGTTCCCTTATGCTCTCCCTGAAACTCTGTACAGCCTCTGGTTCTTTCAGTTTATCCATTAATTTAATAATAACGTTAAAAATGTTACAGTTGCTTATCAAACAAGCTATAAATTCCTAAATAAAAGTTCTTCTTCGGAACAGAAGGAGAACTCAGAAGGAGCAGTTTAAGCTTATTTCTTTATTTAAGTGTTTGTTATGTATTTAATATCGTTGTTATGCGATGAAAGATTTTGGTAGCGGCATTTTCTGAGCTAAAGCCAATTACTTTTTTCTATTATTGTAATTATCGATGTCATTATATTAAATAGGAGAACACTTTCCTAATTTTCTGCAAAATTATACTCATTTGATCACAAAACGGCTTGCGACATCTTAGACAGTCGTCAGGTGACAACTGAAAGTAGCAAACACGTATAAAATGACGTGCCATTTATACTGAAGATACGAAATATACAAAAATGGTGACATGTAGAGTGTTTACAAAGGAAAGTATTAAATTTTTAAGTCACGCAGAAATAGTTAATACTAAGCTGGCATTACATGTTCATTCAGTGCCAACTTAGTATTAAATGATCAAATTCAATCTGCCTTTTCCGCTTTGGTTAATTAAATCTAAGTTATACAAATATTAGATTACAATTGTAAATTTCAATTTACTTTATTTTTCGTCTGTTAGTAACTGTAACAACATACAGATAGAACACTTCCTTTGCATTTTTATTTATATACAACCATTTCTGCGCGACTTAAAAATGTAGTACTTTCCTACGTAAACACTCCACATGTCGTCATTTTTGTACATTTACATCTTCTGTATAAACAACATCTGCGTAACTCGCATATCATTTTATCTGTGTTTACAGCATTCATTTGTCAACTGGCGACAGCTCAAGAACCTGAATGCCCTTTTGTGACCATACAAAAATAATATTGCAATACATTAGAAAATTGTTTTCCTATTTAATGTGTTGTCACGTTCTCCCAAGCACTGAAGAGAAATAGATTTAATGTTCAAATGGTTCAAATGGCTCTGAGCACTATGTGACTTAACATCTGAGGTCATCAGTCCCCTAGAACTTAGAACTACTGAAGCCTAACTAACCTAAGGACATCAAACACATCCATGCCCGAGGCAGGATTCGAACATGCGACCGTAGCGGTCGCGCGGGTCCAGACTGAAGCGCCTAGAACCGATCGGCCACACGGCCGGCAGATTTAATGTTATCAACGTAATTTTTCCTTATGACATCTAATAAATTATTTAAAACGATTTTCCAGATATAAAATACGTACCGTGATGCTGTAGTTAACTACATCAGTAGTAGTATACAGTTAACTATTTCAGTAGTAGTGTACAAGACCATCGTAGATGAGCGACACACGTGATTCTTATAACAAGTTTCTATATAACGAGAACGTTCTATCTTAGTGATAATTCATTCTAGGATAGAACGACATTCTTGAATAAAAATTAGCAAAGTATATTCACCTAATAATTTATTACTCTCCATACTTGTAAGCGGATGAATTTAACTTTTTCATAAGCTATAATATATTTTTCTATTACAGTTTTAATTTTTATCAGTATGTACACCTAAAACAATTGGTGTTTAAGCCTCATTTGCTCTTACTAATGCTTCATATTTATTACTGGTATTGTATCGTTTGATGTTCAGAGGTGAATACGCTGTGTATGAATTATATATAATTAAGATGGAACGTATGCAGAAAATTAACCAGTAGAATCTTTAAAACATATTATTTAGAATTTCTAGTATTGCTGGGTGTCTATTGGAACTGACTATAATATCGAATTTGAATTGGCCATCCTCCACAGCAAGCACAGAAATATTTGTTTTCTAAACAAAAAACGCCTTCTCTTGCTGCACTATCTTTTATTCTCTAAGACGCGTTTCGCCTTTTCTCACTTTAAGGCACCGTCGGTGGAATCTACAATGATTGTTATACCGGAGCCGAGGTAGCCCCTGAGGGCCGGCAACCAATGTTACACCACAGAGGACAAGTTTTTCTATGCCCAAGGCGTACAAAGGTAAACACCAGCTATTTGCATACAAGATAATGGAAGCAGACATTCCGAGCACTACTTCCTGCAGGGGGAGCTCGATCCACGGTCTGCAGGAAGTATCACTACACCAAAACCTGACTGGCTGCAGACAGCTATATAGGGGCTCGGATCAGCCCCGAAGTTCAATTCACGCCACATGCCGACCTCGTGTACTACGACCATTGAAGATAACGTCTTCGTCTCTGAATTGGGCTGTTAATAGTATGTGTGTGTGTGTGTGTGTGTGTGTGTGTGTGTATGTGTGTGTGTTACCATGAACCTTTGTGGAAAATTGGAAGTGAACTTTTGTTTGCCACAATTAGGAGTCTTTCACTGGCATCGTCATTGTTACCTTTCGTTTCTTGTTCTGTCATCAACCTTGTGAACTTACATAAATAAAAGTTGTGTTTGTGAAACATTGCGAATTGTCAGTCACAACACAAGTGGCGACGAGTTGGTGCGTGCGTTGTCCTTCAGCAGCTGGTCCAAAGTGTGCACGACTTACTACAAGGTTTTCAGCAGTTCTGCAAGAACTCTCAGGATACACAGGAACGTTTATTTACGGAACTCTTGCAAAACCACCCGTTTCCGCCGCCCCCGCCGTTTCTCGCTTTCAGCCAGGATGCTGAAGACTGGGAAACATGCGAGAAGCGGCTCCAGCAGCATTTTCAAATCCACCAGGTTGTCCAGGAGGCTGCTCGTCGTTCCTCCTTTTTGTCCTGGAACCAGTTCGAAGTATATCACGAAACTCCAACCTCGACCTCCGGATTCATTGACTTTCTCCCGGATTTGTTAGTTTCTCACGTCTTACTACCGACGACGGTTCCACGTGTTGGCTGCCCGTGTCGAACTGCAGCGGAACTGCAAGGTGATAGCCGGAAATGTCACTTCAACACACGAGTCTCCAAAGAATCCTACGTGGACGACATGGTCCGCGACCACCTCATCCAGGTCGCCCCTGATGCGGCTTTCCGGCGAGACGCCCTCAGACGCGACGATCCTACTCTGGACCAGATCATTGATCTAGCATTCAAGTACGAAGCCTCTATGGCGGCAGACGAGCGTTTGGAATCCTGGGCGGAAGTGGCGACCACGACGCCTCGGAGCCCGTCGCATCACTGGCGTAGGTCGAAGACGTTGCCGCCGTCCGTTCCGATGACTGGCGCCGGCCATCCTGTTCTGCACAGCGTCGACAGGGCAGCCGCCCTGTCCAGGAATTGGCGCCCTCAGATGGCCGCACGGGTGCAGTGCCGACCATCAGTGCATGGAGTCCCCCTTGCCCTCGCCAGCGCCGCCAGCCCCTCTGGCTGCCGTCCTGCCTGGGATGCTTTAAGAACCAAGCATGGGAAGAGTGCCCTGACAGGTGGGCGTATTGTGTAGTGTGTACCCCTAACGGACATGTCAGTTCAGTCTACCGATATCAGTAGCCCCCTCCTCATTCAGCCCATGACCATCGAGGGTCTATACCCATGGATGTCAACCAGGTGCAGTCTTCTGATGATCGACGTTCAGGTCAACGGTCTGCCACTGCACATGCAGGTGGCTACCGAAGCAGCGGTCTCCCTAATCAGCTATTCCTATTATGTGAAGATTGGGGTGCCCCCACCCTCCTGACGCCCATACCTCAGCGCCTCCTTATTTATAATAAGCAAGTGATCGCCCTCTTGGGTCAGTTCACGGCTTCTCTCATGTATAAATCGGTTCGCCGGGAAGTTACCTTCCTTGTGGTCAACAATGCGGCCACAGCGGGTCTCTTCAGATTGGATGCCTTCCAGGCCTTTGACTTCACCATTGACGACAATGTTCATCTGGTGTCTTCTCAGGTTCCGTTCCCGGCAGTTGACACATTGTGCACGGAATTCCAGGAGCTCTTCTCACCGGGCGTCGGCTGTGCTCAAGATTTTCATCCATCTCTCCAGCCGTCTGCCAGCCCGAAGTACTTCGAGCCCGGCAGGTTCCCAGCGCCCTCCAGCAGCTTCTTCAATAAGAAGTGGACCATCTCACCATAAAGGGAGTCGTCACTCCGGTCCGTTACAGTCCGTGGGCGACACCCTTGGTCGTCCACAAGAGACCAGATGGGCGTCTTCCAGTTCGTGGCGACTTCAAGGCTACGCTGAGCCCTCAGCTACAGGTGGAAGACTATCCCCTCCCACGTCCTGAGGACCTGTTCTCCAAGCTCACAGGGGGACAATTATTTTTCGAAGATCGATCTTGCCGAGGCCTACCTCCAAATAAGTTTAGATGAGCCTTCTACTCACTTGGCCGTCGTCAGCACACCGTTTGGGCTGTTCCGGTTGAACCGCCTCATGTAGGGCATCGCTAGTGCACCGGCCATCTTTCAGTGTTACTTGTAACAGCTCTTTCGGGATGTGCCAGGTTGTATAAACTACCTCGACGACATCGTCGTCACCGGCCGTACCGCGGATGAACATCTGTCATCTGCGACAATTGTTCCTGTGCCTGTGGACTGCGGGCCTAAAATGCAACCTTGCTTAATGCTCCTTTTTTCAACCTGCTGTCTCCTACCTGTGTCACATCATTTCCCGCGATGGCATATCGCCTACCTCCTCCCACATCGCCGCTATAACGACCCTACCTCGTCCGCGCGATGTCCACCAATTGCGGTCTTCCCTGAGTAAAATTGCTTACTATTAAAAGTTCATTCCCTCCACCACCCACATTGCGGCGCTCCTCCACACCTATGCTGAAAGAAGGTGTCTTTTCATTGGTTCCCCGCTTGTGAATAGGCTTTCCAAACCCTAAATCGTACGTCGCACTATGTAGCGTGTCTCATGCTACATAACCCCTCTCTTCCTCTGCTCTTGGCTATGGACACCTAAGGCTATGGTGTTGGGGCTGTCCTTTCGCACCGTCTACCGAATGGATCGGAAGCCCAGTGGCGTACATATCTAAATCCCTTATAGAAGGGATCAAGCGGTTCTAGGCAGTCAGTCCGGATCTGTGCGATTGCTTCGGTCTGAGGTTCAGATCCTGCCTCTGGCATGGATGTGTGTGATATCCTTAGGTTAGTTAGGTTTAAGTAGTTCTAAGTTCTAGGGGACTGATGACCACAGATTTTAAGTCCCATAGTGCTCCCCATACTGCTCAGAGTCATTTGAACCTTACAGAATCCCAATGCAAATATTCTCAAATTGAGAAGAACGCCCTAGCCATCGTGTTTGCCTGTACCAAATTCCTCCTGTACCTTTACGGCAGGCCTTTGCACTTAATCACTGACCATAAGCCCCTAGTGGCTTTATGTTCCCCATCAGCCCATTTACCCACAAAGACTTCCCACCGCCTGCAGCGATGGGCCCTATTCCTTTCACGTTTTACGTACACCATCCATTTCCGGCCCACCTCCCAGCATGCCAACCCCAATGCCTTGTCTTGGCTCCCCTCTGGCCAGGATTCGACATTCGATTCGTCGGGCCTCCTAAGTTTTCAGGTCGTTGACGACATACAGGATGCGTTTGCCGCATTCCCAGTCACAGCTGAGAGGATGGCCACAGCGACGACAGCAGATCCGCTCCTCCACCTGGTGCACCACTATGTTCTCCGTGGCTCGCCAACGCTTCCTCTGCCTCGCGCCCAGGCTGACCTCTGATACTTCTTCTCCATCTGCTATCAATTGGTGACCATCAACAGGGTGCTCCTCCGTGAGGCAAATGAAGCCACTCTACAAGTCATCGTACCGACTTACCTGCGGTCCTGGATTCTCCACGTCTTACATCAAGGTCACTGGGGTATAGCCCTGATGAAAACCCTCGCACGTCACCACGTCTTCTGGGTAGGCATGACAGTAGACGTGGAGCGCATGGTTCAGGGTTGTCAGCAGTGTAGCCAGGCCCTTCCCACACTGCGCTGGTCCTTCCAATCCTGGCTGGCCGCTTTCCTCGAGCTTACTGGCTATTCATCACATATACCTACTCCCACTTCTCTTTCATTATCTGATGCGCCTCTATCACCACAGAGAACGCCATCATGGCCCTGTCAAAAATATTTCCCATTGATGGCCTTCCCGTCATCTTTGTATCAGACAATGGCCCCCAATTTCGCAGTCAAGAGTTCGAAAATTCTGTCACGATAGTGGTATCCACCATGTCTTTATCCCTCCTTTCCATCCCCAACCCAATGGAGTGCTTCGTTTGCACCTTTAAAACTCAGATGAAGAAGTATACCTAGGGCCGTTCTCTGGAAGAAGCTCTTACGTTGTTTCTCAGTACCTACAGGGCCATGCCGGTGGATGACAAGAGTCCAGATGAACTGCTCCATGGTCGCCTGCCTCGGACCCTACTCCATCTCCTCCTGCCACAGGTTGGACCTCGCACCCTGCCAGGCGCTTCCTGATATTCATCCAGTTCCAAGGTGTGGGCTCACGGTTTTGGGCCCCAGCCCAGCTGGCTTCCGGGGATCGTTCTCCCGCCCTGTGGTCGACAACTGTTTGACATACGCCTGGACGACAGGGTGGTTTCACATCACCGCAACCAACTGTGTCCTCGTTTCCTCGAGCAGCTGCAGCCCCAAACACTGGCTCCTCTCTCTCTCCCATAGCTGGTCACTTCCTTGGGGCCTATGTTGATGCCCTCTCCTCAGCTGATGGATGATCTTCCTGGAGATAGCCAGCACACGCCGGCTGCTAACCCTGCGCCACCACATACTCCAGACCTGGGACAGCTCCGGGACCTTCCCCTGAGCCCATTTCCCGACCCCTCTTTGGCGCCACCTTAGTTGGACGACGCGGACGTCCCCGTGCCACTTTCCCAATCCAACATCGCCCTGCAACCGCCACTGCTGCGGCGTTTCAGGCGCTTCGTGCGGAAAGCGGCGCCCTACTCTCCAGAGGCCGCGTTCCACCGCCTCCTTCAGGAGGACTTAGCTGCAGATCAGCCTATGACACCATGCTATATTGGTACTCTCTCCCCCGCGGTCGCCCGTGCCGCACAAGCTTTTCCAAGGGGGGAGGGTGTTATACCGGAGCCAAGGTAGCCCCTGATGGCTGGCAACTCATATTACACCACACGGGAGCTCGAGCCACGGCCTGCAGGAAGTATCAATACGCCAAAACCTTACTGGCTAGAGACAGCTACATAGGGGCTAGAACCAGCTCCGAAGTTCAGTTCACGCCAGATGCCGACCTCATGTACAGCGACCGTTGTAGATCACGTCTTCGTCTCTGTATTGGACTGTTAATAGTGTGTGTGTGTGTGTGAGTGTGTGTGTGTGTGTGTGTGTGTGTGCGTGCGTGTGTGTGTGTGTCACCACGCACCTTTGTTGAAAATTAGAAGTGAACTTTTGTTTGCCTCAATTAGGAGACTTTTTGCCTTTCGTTTCTTGTTCTGTCATCAACCTTGTGAACTTACATCAATAAAAGTTGTGTTTGTGAAATTTTGCGAATTGTCAGTCACAACAATGATACTGTTTTGATAATATTTTTACACTCCTGGAAATTGAAATAAGAACACCGTGAATTCATTGCCCCAGGAAGGGGAAACTTTATTGACACATTCCTGGGGTCAGATACATCACATGATCACACTGACAGAACCACAGGCACATAGACACAGGCAACAGAGCATGCACAATGTCGGCACTAGTACAGTGTATATCCACCTTTCGCAGCAATGCAGGCTGCTATTCTCCCATGGAGACGATCGTAGAGATGCTGGATGTAGTCCTGTGGAACGGCTTGCCATGCCATTTCCACCTGGCGCCTCAGTTGGACCAGCGTTCGTGCTGGACGTGCAGACCGCGTGAGACGACGCTTCATCCAGTCCCAAACATGCTCAATGGGGGACAGATCCGGAGATCTTGCTGGCCAGGGTAGTTGACTTACGCCTTCTAGAGCACGTTGGGTGGCACGGGATACATGCGGACGTGCATTGTCCTGTTGGAACAGCAAGTTCCCTTGCCGGTCTAGGAATGGTAGAACGATGGGTTCGATGACGGTTTGGATGTACCATGCACTATTCAGTGTCCCCTCGACGATCACCAGTGGTGTACGGCCAGTGTAGGAGATCGCTCCCCACACCATGATGCCGGGTGTTGGCCCTGTGTGCCTCGGTCGTATGCAGTCCTGATTGTGGCGCTCACCTGCACGGCGCCAAACACGCATACGACCATCATTGACACCAAGGCAGAAGCGACTCTCATCGCTGAAGACGACACGTCTCCATTCGTCCCTCCATTCACGCCTGTCGCGACACCACTGGAGGCGGGCTGCACGATGTTGGGGCGTGAGCGGAAGACGGCCTAACGGTGTGCGGGACCGTAGCCCAGCTTCATGGAGACGGTTGCGAATGGTCCTCGCCGATACCCCAGGAGCAACAGTGTCCCTAATTTGCTGGGAAGTGGCGGTGCGGTCCTCTACGGCACTGCGTAGGATCCTACGGTCTTGGCGTGCATCCGTGCGTCGCTGCGGTCCGGTCCCAGGTCGACGGGCACGTGCACCTTCCGCCGACCACTGGCGACAACATCGATGTACTGTGGAGACCTCACGCCCCACGTGTTGAGCAATTCGGCGGTACGTCCACCCGGCCTCCCGCATGCCCACTATACGCCCTCGCTCAAAGTCCGTCAACTACACATACGGTTCACGTCCACGCTGTCGCGGCATGCTACCAGTGTTAAAGACTGCGATGGAGTTCCGTATGCCACGGCAAACTGGCTGACACTGACGGCGGCGGTGCACAAATGCTGCGCAGCTAGCGCCATTCGACGGCCAACACCGCGGTTCCTGGTGTGTCCGCTGTGCCGTGCGTGTGATCATTGCTTGTACAGCCCTCTCGCAGTGTCCAGAGCAAGTATGGTGGGTCTGACACACCGGTGTCAATGTGTTCTTTTTTCCATTTCCAGGAGTGTATATGTATTATTCTTTGATCGTAACTGTATCTTTATAAATACCATAATGATGCCTTCAAGTGAAAAAAGGCGAAACGCATCCGAGAGAACAAAAGACAGCGCAGCAAGAGAAGGCTTTTCTTATTTACAAAACAAATATGACTGTAACACTTTTGTCAATTTCACAACAAAATTAATTCTACTGCATGTTTGTTACATAGAAGATTTTCTGCATATGTGAAGATCAACCAGCCGAAACGTACTGCACGTACTGCACCCGATGGGCCATTCTGAACCAACTGGCCAGTGTGTCATCCTCTGGCAGTGCCATCATTCGGATGCTGTTTGTATGGCTATGGGTAGAGATTTTAATGTAACAGATATCGACTAGGAGACTCAAACGTTTGTAACGGGTGGCAGGTACAAAGAATCCAGTGAAATTTTTTAAGTGCATTATCTGAAAACTACCCTGAGCAATTAGACAGAGAACCGACTCGTGGCAATAACATATTAGACCTTCTGGTGACAAACAGACCCGAACTATTTGAAACAGTTAACGCAGAACAGGGAATCAGCGATCATAAAGCGGTTACCGCATCGATGATTTCAGCTGTAAATATAAATATTAAAAAAGGTAGGAAGATTTTTCTGTTTAGCAAAAGTGACAAAAAGCAGATTTCAGAGTACTTGACGGCTCAACACAAAAGTTTTATCTCAAGTGCAGATAGTATTGAGGACCAGTGGACAAAGTTCAAAACCATCGTACAAAATGCATTAGATGAGTATGCTACGGTCGCAGTTTGGAATCCTGCCTCGGGCATAGATGTTTGTGAAGTCCTTAGGTTAGTTAGGTTGAAGTAATTCTAAGTCCCATAGTGCTCAGAGCCATTTGAACCAGATACATATACAGAAAATATAGTACCAATATGCGAAAACTTTAAAGCAAAAAATTATAAAAATTTAGATGAACCGTAAACAAATAGTGTTATAAAGCTTAGCTGCCATACGGCGATTGCAGCCCAGACAGGACCTCCGTGAGTAGGATTGCATAAAACCTCAATAGTTTCGACGGAGCCATTTGTCGCTGGTATGAGACTTACGTCTGCTGTAAACGGCGACTATCACGAATGTTAGGAGGAAGCGTTTGTTCCGTGACTGGTCAGCGCACGAGGGAGGGGGCAACGCAGACGCGGATGCCGGCGAAAGTGGAGCCCATATCGACCGCCCGGTGGCCCGCCGGCCGTCCTAACGAGAGGCGGCAGCTAGCAGAGGGTCGCCGTTCGAGTCCCGCCGGCGCCGCCCCGCCGCAGACGCAGCCTCGGAGGCGACGGCGCGGGATGGACGCGACGGGGCGCGCTCGGGCCGGAGGGGAGGCCGAGGGTTGCGTGTCGCCGCGGTTTCGGATGCCAAATCGATCGCGCCCCAGGGAAATCAGCAAACTGGATGATGCCGCCGGCTCTTTCCGCCGCCGCCGCCGCTGCCGCCGCCGCCCCATTGATCAGCAGCGCTAGGCGCGCCTAGCAGCCCACTGCGGGGGCGGCTCCGCCCCCGTCCTCGTAATGAGTGGCCGGCATTCCTTCACTCCGGCGGAAATGAAGCGGAGCGCTCTCGGCACGTGCGTTTCTGTAGGGCCGCATGGCGCCGACCGGTGCGACGGCCCAGTCGGAAGAAGCCCGATGCGGAGTAAAGTCTCAACAGCCCTTGTTGTTACCTAGTGCGCCTGACCATCACAGCTAAGGAAAGCTTGTTAACGGAACTTGGCGATACTCGTTTCTAGAAGTAGCCGGACACCTACTGGTGATAAGGTTTATCCACTGCACTCCCTTTCTATTTTATATGGCATAACATTTTAAGTATGGAAGTGAAACATGGACGATAAATAGTTTGGAGAAGAAGAGAATAGAAGCTTTCGAAATGTGGTGCTACAGAAGAATGCTGAAGATTAGATGGGTAGATCACATAACTAATGAGGAAGTACTGAATAGGATTGGGGGGAAGAAAAGTTTGTGGCACAACTTGACCAGAAGAAGGGATAGGTTTGGTAGGATATGTTCTGAGGCATCAAGGGATCACCAATTTAGCATTGGAGGGCAGCGTGGAGGGTAAAAATCGAAGAGGGAGACCAAGAGATGAATACACTAAGCAGATTCAGAAGGATGTAGGTTGCAGTAGGTACTGGGAGATGAAGAAGCTTGCATAGGATGGAGTAGCATGGAGAGCTGCATCAAACCAGTCTCAGGACTGAAGACCACAACAACAACAACATTTTAATTAATTTTACATTGCTTACTGTTGCGAGCACGACAAATACGATTCTCACTATTAGTTTGTGCAGCTGAAAATATTTTAACTTATTGCTCTTTAACCTATTATGTGGGGATACGCACAACACTGAAAGATTTCCTGCTGTGGACGTACGATCTTTAATTTGCAAACTATTTTTACATAACACTGATCAGACTTGTTAGATATGGAACATGGTATCATTACTGTAACTAATTATGGAATAAAAGATCTCCTTCGCTACTTTCATCTCTTGAATGCACTGAAAATTACTCTTATGACCCGTACGGAAGTTACAGTAAGTTATGTTCGCTAATTGTAAAAGCTGCAGTGGATTTTTTTTTATATATGAGCACTATTAACTGCCACTATTAACATGCGAGCATGAAACTAAAAAAATGAAATTTGATTTTTATGTTATTAGCCAGAACAGGTTTTGCACAGCAGTCTTTGATCACACACAAGTAAAATTTTATCACTCATGAATTATTTACGTAACTGATAACATAAGAGCAGCTGCCCATGTCCACCTGAAAGTGACATAATTAAATGCACAATTTCCCTCTGAAGTCTCCAGGAAGCTGAAAGAGATAATTTTAATTTACCGTTACCCGCCCGCTATATTGCGGGAAAACTGCTTTCATTCAGCTTAATTTGAATTTGCCGCGGCAGCGTTTCCCGCGATCGCTGCACGGCTCTGCGTCATGAAAAATTCGTAATATGCTGAAAACGTCTAAGAATGTGGAATGAAATCTTGCACAACCTAGCAATAAGCTATTACAGATAACAATTTTAACAATATCTATATCCATAAAATCAACATAAATTGAAAGTACACACCTTTTACAAATATCGGCCTCCAATGGCGTCTTTCTCGATCAAATGACAAACGAAGGCTACCTGAGCAATCAAGCGAGCGTCACAGGCTCTTCCAGCTTTAATGGCTACTAGAAGACAGAGACAGTAATGTTTTAACCTCCACTGTTTACAGGCTATTTAATATGCATCTTTGTAATTATTTTTAATTATCATTGGCTGCTTCTATACATACATTCGCCGATCACAGACGTTATTTGTGAAATATAGACACATAAATATTGTGCAAACATAAAAATGAAAAATTGTTATTTCCTTTTATACATAATCTACAACCATTCATACAGTAATGAAATAATAATAAAAATAATAATACAGATAAATGTTTATTTTTATTATTTTTTTATAACGATTTCGTAAATGTCTTGCCAGGAGACGTCATACAGTACAGCTCATTAATTTTAATAAACCTTTTAACTGACATATAATTCCCTGTAGATACCGTATAATACCATAGCTACAATTAAGTAAGCAAAGGAATGGTACAACAAAATGGCTCTGAGCACTATGGGACTCAACTGCTGAGGTCATTAGTCCCCTAGAACTTAGAACTAGTTAAACCTAACTAATCTAAGGACATCACAAACATCCATGCCCGAGGCAGGATTCGAACCTGCGACCGTAGCGGTCTTGCGGTTCCAGACTGCAGCGCCTTTAACCGCACGGCCACTTCGGCCGGCCAGTGGTACAACATTGGTAAAAATGTTGTGTTTATGTATTTGTTTTCATTCTAAGTTTCTCTCTGTATTTTTGTTTCAGTCTGAAATTTAGCCCAACTTTAGAGAACCTAACATGAACTGAACTGTAATTGATCTTAATGCAGCTTGACTTTGTATTAAATACACAACGGAAGTAAAATAATTATTTGGATCTGATGAAAATTTCCACTTCTGTTAACTGAATCTTCCGTCTGTTCTTGGTAGAACAACATTATAATAAGTGAAAAGCACTAGTTGGCTTTTGCTATACATTATTACTTTTATTGTTTTAGCCAGTTCTCGGCTTACAAGGCCATCTTCAGACAACTACTGAGTATTGTCACCAAAAACGTTAAAATGCTTGTAAACAACATTGGAAGAGAAGTTACATGTCTAGATTAAAGCAGAAACATACAGTAAGTAACATCTTTGACAGTGTCTTGGTAATGCAACGAAAAAGTAAAAAATTGAACAGTAAATAAATAAAAACGTAGTAGACAGGAAAAAACTTTAACACAAATTAGGAACTGCATGCCTACATCACAGTTTCTATTATAAACAAAACTAATAAAACAAAATAAAATTAGTACTTGACAAGGCTGCTTCAGGAGGCCTAAAAATGGAGAGTGACACACAAACCAAATAAAAGAAAAAAGAATTATCAGTGTAACTACAAAATATATAAGGAAATTAAGCAATATCAATAAGATAAACAGAAACGAATAACTGCAGGAAAATGGAGGCGTGTGAGAGAACATGTAGTAAATGCAATCTTTGAGAGTGTGGTGATACTACATTTTAAAATGTATAAAAAAAGGCTGAACAATACACAAATACAAAAGGAGCAAACAGGAAAAAATTAACACTGTACTCAAAATTGTGGCTACGTAACAGTTTGCATTAAATAAATGGACCAAGTAAAATAAAACCAATATTTGATGACACAAACATGGAAAGTAATACAAGTACCAGTTTCTTTTAACTGTACAATCACAAGTCCACACAGCACTACTAGACACGTCCAACAACAAACCGCACTTCAACTAAGAATGTAGCGGACTGCACAGAGGCAAAGACTGTGAAACAAGACGAAAGCTGTTTTAACAGTAACATAACTTGCTCTCTCTCTGATGCGCACATCGATCACATACAAAAATCAAAATGACGTAACCACCTTACATCATCTGCATAAAATTTTACCCAGATGAGTGTTGTGTTCATATAAAACAACATACAAAGAAATAGTTAGCTGAACTGGTATGTTTGTTTGCTTGTGTGACAAATTAACGCCTACTCCATATTGCCGTATCGTTTCTTGTGGTATTGTGATGTCCCCAGTGTACTACAAGCAGTGGTACGATGCTTAATTTATGGTTACTGAACTTCAGTCCTTGAGTGACAGTTGACAGTTGACAGTGTGAACATCGTTATTATGACTCTATCAGTGGAGGTATTCATAGACAAATGTGCTGAAATTGTAGTAATCAGACAGGCAAGTTTATCTTTGTGACTCTCGATAGGAACGAATTCGGTAGACTCCTCACTGCCAGAAGACAACAGATAGCAACGATGGCCTACCACGACCAGGACGACCTCATATCACAGATGAACGCGATAACAAATTCATCAGAATTACTAGTAAGAAATATAGATTAAAGATAGCAATATAAATGCCCCCAGGATTGGTAGAAATAAAATGAAAAACGTATCTATTGCAACAGTAGACTGTTCGATGCCGCTTGAAAGGACGTGTGGCAGCGAGGAAACCCCTACTGAAGCCCGTAAATAAAAAAGAAGAGACTCGAATGGGCTAGGAAACATACTAAGTGGTGACATGAAGAGTAGAAGGAAGTGTTATCACAGATGAATCGAAATTCGAAATTTTTTAGTACCAAAAAGAAGACATTAGTTTGTAGATCTGAAGGACAAAGGGTTTGCAGTGCATTCTTGGTACGGTTGAAGACGACGGGTTTCTATTACGGTTTAGGGGTGTTTTACATGAGATGCAGTTGGCGACACTGTGAAGATAGATGGGTGTATGGACCAGAAGCACTGTCATGGCATACTTCAGTATCATACGAAACCACGTGGACTGTACTCAATAAGGAAACAGTTCACATTATAAGAAAGCGACCCAAAACAAGGTCGGCTTTTCTGTAAGAAATATATTGGACCAAAGGAAAAACAGAAAGTACCGAAAGGTAGGTTGTGACCGTCCCAAAGTCCTGATTGTAATGCTGTCAAAAAATGAGGGATGAAGTGGACAGACGTATCCGGAAAGTTCACATCACTATACAAACTTATTGATAGCATGCCATGAGTTTGTGAGGCACTCGTTAAATCTTAGGAAGAATAGTTTGATGAAAGTAAATTATAATTTATCTGTTTGTCTTATATATGTTTAAGTATATATAATTAAACTTTTGGAGAAATAAGGTTTTGTTTGCGTTCATATTGAATTAGCAGATAACACTCACAGTGTACTGAAATTAATTAAGAAACCTATAAGGCAGGTTGAACGCTGCTTCGCGCACTTTCTATGAGGTGTCCTAATGTCTTTGGGAGAATGGCAGCTTATTCTCTATCGAGGCCGAAACCAAAGAAGATAGTCGACGTTCTAACTCATCCCAAAGTACGAGGCGTGTTTTTAAGCAACAATCGTACTGAAATTAATAAAAGACGTGCTTATATATGTCAATAATTTTATTTTTACATGAAAGCCTGTACCTTAATCTACTTTTCTGCATAATTTCCGTGAATATTGAGGCACTTATCATAACGTTGTATCAGTTTTTGAATACCCTCCTCATAGAAGTCTGCCGCCTGACATGTTAACCACTGCATCACCATTGTTTTGACTTCGTCATGGTCTTGAAAGCGCTGACGGCCCAGGTGTATTTTCAAGTGCAGGAACAGATGGTAGTCACTGGGCGCAAGATGGGGGCTGTACGGAGGATGATGTAGAGTTTCGCATCGAAAAGATGTTGTGAGATCTTTGGTCTGATTCGCCACATGCGGACGGGCATTGTCTTGCAGCAAAACGATGCCCTTGCTCGACTTGCCACGTCTTTTGTTCTGAATTGAACGGCGCAGATTCTTCAATGTCTTACAGTAAACTGCTGCATTGATTGTCTCAATACGAGGCAGAAATTCCACAAGCAATACTCCTTTTCTGTCCCAAAAAACTGTGCACATGATTTTCTCGTCAGAAATTGTTTGCTTAAACTTCACTTTTCTGGGTGAATCTGAATGCCCCCATACCATGGACTGTTTCTTTGATTCTGGTGTGATGTAGGCCACCCATGTTTCATCACCCGTAACAATTTGGCTTAAGAGATCATCACCGTCGTTGTGGTACCGCTCAAGGAAAATCAATGCACTGTCTAAACATTTGGTTTTGTGTACATCCGTCAACATTTTCGGTACCCAACGTGCGCACAATTTTCGGTAATTCAAGCGCTCGGTCACAATCCCATACAAAACACTACGAGAAACATAAGTCATCTCGCAAGGAGGAAATCGTAAAGCGTCTGTTTTCTCTCACCTTATTGTCCACTTCCTGCACCCAACTTTCATTAACGACCTAAGGACGCCCACTCCGTTGTTCATCAAGCTCATTTGTGCGGCCATCTTTAAATGCTCTCACCCACTTTCTTACCATTCCATCAAATGGTTCAAATGGCTCTGAGCACTATGGGACTTGACTTCTGAGGTCATCAGTCCCTTAGGACTTAGAACTACTTAAACCTAACTAACCTAAGGACATCACACACATCCATGCCCGAGGCAGGATTCGAACCTGCGACCGTAGCGGTACGCGGTTCCAGACTGTAGCGCCTAGAACCGCTCGACCACTCTGGCCGGCTTACCATTCCATCACTCATAATGTTTTCTCCGTAAACTGCACAGATCTCACGATGAATATCGATGGCTCTTAGGCCTTTAGCGCTAAGAAATCTTATAACAGCCCGTACTTCACAGTCGGCGGGACTCACGACTATCGGAGGCATCTTAAACACTCAGTACACAACGTAAACAAGGAAGAATCAGACTGTAATGGCGTCAGTACGTAGATTAAGGTACAGGCTTTCAGGTAAAAATAAAATTATTGAGATATCTTAACACGTCTTTTTTAAATTTCAAAACGGTACTTACTTAAAAAAACACGCCTCGTAGTTCCTTTGGGTTCAAGTTGGGACTCTATGCAGGTCAGTCCGTTTCAGGAATGTTACTGGCCACAAAACGTTGCTTCACATTTGATGGTTTATGAGTAGGTGCATTGTCGTGCTCGTACAAACACTACCAATGTTCGTCTGCGAACTGTTCCCTCACTGTACGCAGTATACAATGCCGTATATTGTATTCATATTCATTCTTAATTAACGTTTTCCTGAGCACGATAAGGGGACCGCACGAAGAAAAACGCTCCCATATAGTAACACCACCTGTCACTGTTGACGCTACACGTGATGACAGGTAACGTTCTGCGGGCGCTCGCCAAACTCAAACCCTGCCATTGGATAGCTACACCGTATAGTGTGAGTCATCAATGCAAATCACTCGTTCCCTGCCCTGTGGAGTCGCCCGTTACATCACCTCAAGCTTCGCTTGGCACTGGCTGGACAGCTGTATGGCTTATGAAGAGCCTCGACCATGGTATCCCCATTGTTTTCGACTGCCTAAGCAGAGCCACTGTGCTAGGTGGACTACTGGTAGCACTTTGAAACTCACAAGTGAGTCTCTTGGCTGATTTCAGGCAATATTTTACGACCACCTTCCGCAAAGCTCGATCGTCTCTGTAAGTCAGTACACGAGGTCTATATGGTCTTGATCTACCAGTGGTTGTTCCTTCGCGTTTCCACTTCACGATCACATCACCAACCGTCGACTTGGGCAGCTTCAGAAGGGCTGAAATCTCCCAGATGGCTCTGTTACTCACGTGACATGCCATGAGTAGTCCACGCTCGGAATCCCTGAGCTCTCGTGGTCGGCGCATTCAGCTGTTTCTGCTTCTCTACTTACGGTGTAAGTAGGCTGTTTAGGTTTTATGTTGGTAACACCACTTAGCGCTCTATATGAAAATCACTGACTGTGCTGTGTGAATTCTGTGGCTGGATTGCATTGTTGGAATATTTACTACTGTAGTGTTGGGCAGTTGGATGTGAACAGCGCGTAGCGTTGCACAGTTGTAGGTGAGCCGCCAGCGGTGGTGGATGTGGGGAGAGAGATGGCAGAATTTTGAGAGTGGACGATCTGGACGTGATTCCATCAGAAAGACTAAATTTGTAATATTATATATCATAAACTGATATATATGTGGTGACTTTTGAACATTATTAAGTAAAATACATTGTTCTCTATCAAAATCTTTCATTTGATAACTATGCCTATCAGTAGTTAGTGCCTTCCGCAGTTTGAATCTTTCATTTGGCTGGCAGTATTGGCGCTCGCTTTATTGCAGTAGTTCGAGTAACGAAGATTTTTGTGAGGTAAGTGATTCATGAAAGTTATAGGTTATTGTTAGTCAGGACCATTCTTTTGTAGGGATTGTTGAAAGTCAGATTGCGTTGCGCTAAAAATATTGTGTGTCAGTTCAGTGTTGATCAGAATAAGTAAAGAGAGAAATGTCTGAGTACGTTCAGTTCTGCTCAGCTGTTTGAAAATCAAATAACGTAAGAGGTTTATCAGCACAGTAATTCATTCCCTATGTACCGTCCCCTTAGAAAGATTAATGAATTACTGCGCTGATAAACCGCTTACGTTATTTGATTTTCAAACAGCTGAGCAGAACTGAACGTACTCAGACATTTCTCTCTTTACTTATTCTGATCAACACTGAACTCACACACAATATTTTTAGCGCAACGCAATCTGACTTTCAACAATCCCTACAAAAGAATGGCCCTGACTAACAATAACCTATAACTTTCATGAATCACTTACCTCACAAAAATCTTCGTTACTCGAACTACTGCAATACAGCGAGCGCCAATACTGCCAGCTAAATAAAAGATTCTAACTACTGAAGGCACTAATTAACGATAGGCATAGTTATCAAACGAAAGATTTTGATGGAGAACAAACTGATATATATATATATATATATATATATATATATATATATATATCAGTTTATGACATACAGTATTACAAATTTCCTCTTTCTGATGGAAACACATCCAGATCGTCCGCTCTCAAAATTCTGCCATTTCTCTCCCCACATCCACCACTGCTGGCGGCTCACCTCCAACTGCGCAACGCTACGCGCTGTTCACATCCAACTGCCCAACACTACAATAGCAAATATTCCAACAATTCAAACCAGCCACAGACTTCACACACCACAGTCAGTGATTTTCACATAGAGCGCTACGTGGTGTTACCAACATAAAAACCCAAACAGCATACTTACAGTGGTACAGCACTCCCCGCCTCCTAAAATACCTGGCGGGTCTGCCTCTCGTGACATCAAGTGGTCACTTCCGCATTACGTAGGCGTGTACCGGTAGTTTGGATGAGACCGTGTATAGTTAGCTGTGAATATACTAGAAGTGCAAATTAACTGCAGAAGTAGCTTTGAAGTATTGTACCGATTGTACTGTGTAATAATGTTCGCATTTTAGCCTTAATAAAATGAAGGTGACTAACAGAAACTTGTTTCTAGGACACTGCTTGTAAGTTAATGCCCTGAGTGGTACTGAAATTTATCTGACTCTGAAAGAAAAATCACTTTAACAAATATTATTTAGGTCTTTTCTGACTGGAACCCGGTGTTATCTGAACGCACCGGGCTTAGCATATGATAAATGACAGAAACTGATCTAACTTATTAGGAGGCCCATTTCACAACTCGAGAATTCCTCCAACATTCGCTTGAATGGTGCACTTTTGGCAAGCGGTAAGCTTCACCACATACGGTTTTGGACGTCCTCTGGCACCGGTGTGAATTAAAGTGTTCCGCGATTCATCAGTGCTTGCGACATGTACCCATGCTTTAGGCGTCCAAACGTGGTGTTCTTGCGCCCATTCTAATCCTTGTTCCTCGTGACGTGTGGTGGCCAGGGTAGTAAGCAGGTGGCTCTGGACGGTTTTAGTTGTTCAGCACTGAATTACAGAGTGATTCGCTGCCGTGTCTCACTATGACATGAAATCTCTCTCTCTCTCTCTCCCCCTCTGCGTCGCAACACCTCTCTGCTATAGAATTAATTATGAGCGTACAAACGGAAGGCAAGTTCGTTTGTTGAAGATGCTGACGAGCAATGTAATTACCTTCACCTTCCTCCTCAATCTTCACAACCGCAAGCATATTAAACAAGTGTTTGTACATATATCTTCGAAATTGATTTTTTTCACTGTACTCTTGAGATTGGCGTTGAGTATTCCTCATCACGGCCCCAGGAACTTTTGCCAATTGTTCAAAACTTCAAAAAATTGTATGCTGTGTCATTAATCTTCCGTTTATTCACTTTTCTACATAAAAATCTCTATAACATCTTATGCTCAAAGAATTTCAGATCATCAATTCATTTAATGTTTTCTATAATCTCTCCTCAGGCTCTACAAAAACATTTTACAGCGAGCTAACGTTCGAACTACTTGTCAGAGGCTCTCACTTAAAACTAAGCAGTACAGAGACAAGCCCACTAATATTGGTATCAAAATAAAGAAGATTTATATAATTCAAGTTTGGAATAGGAATCAAAGCCCAGGCAGATGAAATAAAAGCTTTGAGGTTTGCCAATGGCACATAATTCTGTCAGAGAGAGCAAAGGACTTGGAAGAGCAGTTGAACGGAAAGGAAAGGTCTTGAAAGAAGGGTATAAGACGAACATCAACAAAAACAAAAGTTGGGTAACTGAATGAGACGAAGTAAAGTAGGTGATGTGGAAGGAATTAGATTAGGAAACGAGACACTAATAGTAGTAGATTAGTTTTGCTATTAGTGCACTAAAATAACTGATAATGGCAGAAGTAGAGAGGACATGAAATGTAGGCTGGCAATGGCAGGAAAAGCTTTTCTGAAGAAGAGAAATCCGTTAACTTAGAATATAGATTTAAGTGCTAGGAAATTTTTTCTGAATGTATTAGTAAGGAGTGTAGCCATGTATGGAAGAGAAACGTAGAGACGATGAACAGTTTAGACAAGAAAAGAATAGAAGGTTTTGAAATGTGTTTCAACAGAAGAATGTGAAAATTAGATGGTTATTTCATCATGTAACTAATCAAGAGATATTGAACAAAATAGAGGAACAAAGAAATTTGTCACACAATCTGCTTTGTAGAAGGGTTTGATTGATAGGACACATTCCGAGGCATCAAGGAATCACCAGTTAAGTACTGGAGGGAAGTGGGGGAGGGGGGAGGGACTGTAAAGTGAGGCCAAGAGATGAAACCAGTAAGCAGATTTAGAAAGATGTAGGTTGCAGTAGTTATTAAGAGATGAAGATTCTTGCAACGGGATAGAGTAGCGGGGAGAGCTGCGTCAATTCAGTCTTCAAACGGAAGACTGCAACAACATTCATCGGTTTCTGTAAACTAAGCTTGAATTGCAACTCAGTGTTTAAATGTTGTATGTGTCACAGTTTTACTGTTTGTAAACCTTCCGTGAATGTCGTCAGAAGGTCGATACTTCTCAGTAACCGACGCGATCCACTGTATCTCGGTATGTTCTAGCAATCTGCCCGATCCACTCACAGGGAGACCACACGTCAGTCGGACTGTTGTAAATTTTTATATTTATTGTATGTGAAGTCCAGTACTCAAGTATTAACCTTCAAAATAGTTCGGTGTAGCTCTCAAAAACTCTCGAGTAAATCGACTTTGTTTTCCAGTGGCCTTTCATATGCTAAAGCATGGTCGATTTTTCTCGGCAGGTCGTGTGGCTGTGTGGTAGAATGCTCGCGTGCTCCGTAGGGGTACTAGACTCGATTCTGGTTGATGCAAATTTTTAAAGTCATGTGCGTGTTCTACTAGCAATTCCCTAAGTTTAAAATACATAACGATGGGAAAACTCTGTAGCGCTCGAGACTGGTAATCGCTTGTCTCAATCTCGTTTTCGTCGTAATTTTTTCCGGCTTTTCTCTTCATTCGAATGCCTACGTCATTTAAATATAAAATTCATCAAATATTTGCTAATTAGCGGATACCTAATCGCTATATTTTATGAAAAATGCACCTCTTATTTCTAATTACACACAGCAAAGAAATCCAGTTTTCATTGTAAACGTTAATTTTTAATTACTTAAATTTTGTAAAAGATTGTATGAGATTAAAAAATTAAAAATTAGATTGTTTATCGCGCTTATGTATTTTACACTTCAAGGCAATGTTCATGGCACATACACCTTTGTTTAAAATATTGTCCGGTCGTGAGTTGCCCACTACCTGGGAAGAATGAAGGAGGATAAAGGAAGTAAAGAATACAGATATTACTTTCGCCTCCTCAGGGGCCAATCACTTAATTTTCTTGACAAGTCCGCTCCAAAAAGACTATTACTCATAAAGAATTCTGATATTGACCATTGTAGTTTACCTCAGACTCATAGAGGAAGAATTCACTGAACTAGAAACGTGGACTGTCGTAATTGTGAAAAGTACTATATATGCATAAAGCGATCCGTCAATCACGTTATGCTATACGGTTAATTAAATGTCGGACTTAGTTTCTGAGAGATTGTAGGTTCATGCACAAATAAAAGAGGATGATCTGATAAATTAGCATTTCATATTACGCCACTGACAGACATGTCCCATGTTGAAATTTTGCGTCTCATTTCACGCGATAGCTCTAAATGAAAAGCTGATTTACATAGCGTTAATATGCAAGGATATAGTCTGGGTTCGAAATAAATTGACCAAATAAACGTTCAGTGAATTCAGTATATTATTAGTTAATGAGAGACTAATCTATTGACGCTTACACAATGGTAGCTGAAACAAGAAAAATAGCACGAAACAGCAGTGCTTGTTCCCGTTGCTCGCAGAAGAAAGTGAGGGCTGCGCCCTCTTTTATTTAGAAGCGATCTTATCACAGTATTTTAAATATCACTAGCAGGCTCTTTGGCCTTCTTTCTTATGACATACATTTCAATTCTTATATATAGAGGACAGATAAAGAAAGCTAGATACGGGGGTCGTACAGGGACTAGGAACTGAATCCGTGCTACACATTTGGTAGGCTAGCACTGTACCGGACAGAAGCACGGATCAGTCGAGTGAAACTGACTTCTCTTTGGTGTACTGAATACGGTGGGACTACTTCGAAGTCGATTTTCTAGAGAACAGTTTTAGAGTTGCATCGAACTGTTCTTGGTGATTGATATTTGAGTGCTAGACTTCATGTACGATAAAAATAAAAAATACAAAAATCCATTTGTCAGGTGGTCCACTTGTCACTTCTGCTATAAAATCCGCTATGGTATATTCAAAGGAACCATGTAAGAGTTCGCTCAATTAGTCAAGGGAAATCACATGAAACCTAACCAGCGAAAATCCTTCCGAATTTGGATCTGGTGTCTTTGCTAATGCTCCACCGCTCCTTCTACACTCCTGGAAATGGAGAAAAGAACACATTGACACCGGTGTGTCAGACCCACCATACTTGCTCCGGACACTGCGAGAGGGCTGTACAAGCAATGATCACACGGACGGCACAGCTGACACACCAGGAACCGCGGTGTTGGCCGTCGAATGGCGCTAGCTGCGCAGCATTTGTGCACCGCCGCCGTCAGTGTCAGCCAGTTTGCCGTGGCATACGGAGCTCCATCGCAGTCTTTAACACTGGTAGCACGCCGCGACAGCGTGGGCGTGAACCGTATGTGCAGTTGACGGACTTTGAGCGAGGGCGTATAGTGGGCATGCGGGAGGCCGGGTGGACGTACCGCCGAATTGCTCAACACGTGGGGCGTGAGGTCTCCACAGTACATCGATGTTGTCACCAGTGGTCGGCGGAAGGTGCACGTGCCCGTCGACCTGGGACCGGACCGCAGCGACGCACGGATGCACGCCAAGACCGTAGGATCCTACGCAGTGCCGTAGGGGACCGCACCGCCACTTCCCAGCAAATTAGGGACACTGTTGCTTCTGGGGTATCGGCGAGGACCATTTGCAACCGTCTCCATGAAGCTGGGCTGCGGTCCCGCACACCGTTAGGCCGTCTTCCGCTCACGCCCCAACATCGTGCAGCCCGCCTCCAGTGGTGTCGCGACAGGCGTGAATGGAGGGACGAATGGAGACGTGTCGTCTTCAGCGATGAGAGTCGCTTCTGCCTTGGTGCCAATGATGGTCGTATGCGTGTTTGGCGCCGTGCAGGTGAGCGCCACAATCGGGACTGCATACGACCGAGGCACACAGGGCCAACACCCGGCATCATGGTGTGGGGAGCGATCTCCTACACTGGCCGTACACCACTGGTGATCGTCGAGGGGACACTGAATAGTGCACGGTACATCCAAACCGTCATCGAACCCATCGTTCTACCATTCCTAGACCGGCAAGGGAACTTGCTGTTCCAACAGGACAATGCACGTCTTCATGTATCCCGTGCCACCCAACGTGCTCTAGAAGGTGTAAGCCAACTACCCTGGCCAGCAAGATCTCCGGATCTGTCCCCCATTGAGCATGTTTGGGACTGGATGAAGCGTCGTCTCACGCGGTCTGCACGTCCAGCACGAACGCTGGTCCAACTGAGGCGCCAGGTGGAAATGGCATGGCAAGCCGTTCCACAGGACTACATCAAGCATCTCTACGATCGTCTCCATGGGAGAATAGCAGCCTGCATTGCTGCGAAAGGTGGATATACACTGTACTAGTGCCGACATTGTGCATGCTCTGTTGCCTGTGCCTATGTGCCTGTGGTTCTGTCAGTGTGATCATGTGATGTATCTGACCCTAGGAATGTGTCAATAAAGTTTCCCCTTCCTGGGACAATGAATTCACGGTGTTCTTATTTCAATTTCCAGGAGTGTATTTTCCATGTTGTACCACCATGTCGTGGTAATAAGAGTACCCATCTTCACGCGGATATTCAAGTCTGAATTATACTTACTAAGCTGAGCAGTATAGTTATCACAATAAAGTTTGTCCTTTTCTCAAGTTGAAACAATTCCCTGTTTTCCTAGCCACCGTGGAAACATACACTACTGGCCATTAAAATTGCTACACCAAGAAGAAATGCAGATGATAAACGCATATTCATTGAAAAAATATATTGTACTAGAAATGTCAAGTGATTACATTTTCACGCAATTTGGGTGCATAGATCCCGAGAAATCAGTACCCAGAACAACCACCTCTGGACGTAGTACTCCTGATACTCCTGGGCATTGAGTCAAACAGAGCTTGGATGGCGTGTACAGGTACAGCTGCCTATGCAGCTTCAACACGATATCACAGTTCATAAGAGTAGTGACTGGCGTAGTGTGACGAGCCAGTTGCTCGGCCACCATTGACCAGACGTTTTCAATTGGTGGGAGATCTGGAGAATGTGCTGGCCAGGGCAGCAGTCGAACAAATTCTTGTATCCAGAAAGGCCCGTAAACGACCTGCAACATGCGGTAGTGCATTATCCTGCTGAAATGTAGGGTTTCGCAGGGATCGAATGAAGGGCAGAGCCACGGGTCTAACACATCTGAAATGTAACGTCCACTGTTCAAAGTGCCGTCAATGCGAACAAGAGGTGACCGAGACATGTAACCAATGGCACCCCATACCATCACGCCGGGTGATACGCCAGTATGGCGATGACGAATACACCCTTCCAATGTGCGTTCACTGCGATGTCGCCAAACACGGATGCGACCATCATGATGCTGTAAACGGAACCTGGATTCATCCGAAAAAATGACGTTTTGCCATTCGTGCACCCAGGTTCATCGCTGAGTACGCCACCGCAGGCGCTCCTGTCTGTGATGCAGCGTCAAGGGTAACCGCAGCCATGGTCTCCGAGCTGATAGTCCATGCTGCTGCAAACGTCGTCGAACTGTTCGTGGAGATGGTTGTTGTCTTGCAAACGTCCCCATCTGTTGACTCAGGGATAGAGACGTGGCTGCACGATCCGTTACAGCCATGCGGATAAGATGCCTGTCATCTCGACTGCTAATGATACGAGGCCGTTGGGATCCAGCACGGCGTTCCGTATTACCCTCCCGAACCCACCGATTCCATATTCTGCTAACAGTCATTGTATCTCGACCAAAGTGAGCAGCAATGTCGCGATAGGCTACAATCCGACCTTTATGAAAGTCGGAAACGTGATGATACGTATTTCTCCTCCTTACACGAGACATCACGACAACATTTCACCAGGCAACGCCGGTCAACTGCTGTTTGTGTGTGAGAAATCGGTTGGAAACGTTCCTCATGTCAGCACGTTATAGGTGTCGCCACCGGCGCCAGCCTTGTGTGAATGCTCTGAAAAGCTAATCATTTGCATATCACAGCATCTTCTTCCCGTCGGTTAAATTTCGCGTCTGTAGCACGTCAAATTCGTGGTGTAGCAATTTTAATGGCCAGTAGTGTATATACTACTGCCTACAAAAGGAATGCGTTTTTACTTTCAGTACGAACAGTCTGTGATTACACCTCAGGTTTAAAATTAATCGACCGACGTCCACTTGTGGGTTATGCATTTTCACATTTCAAATACATCATTTCGTCATTTCTCTCATCTTCATTACCGCCATTGAATGCTTTATGATACTCAAATTAATGTTTACCACACATCTAAATTCTCTTGCAGCTCTTTTTCGAGTTCTGCTGTCGGTAATTTGTGCTGCATTTTCTGCTCGTTGATTTTTCTTGAGTAAATTCTTTCGTATCAGAGCATGAAACATCACCATCGAGTGCGCTCGTTTTGGTATTTGTCGTGTTGATTGTCCAGTAGCTACCTCTGAGCTTCCTTTCGAAGAAGTGAGACACTGGAAAAACAGCAGTGCATGCAGCCCAGTATGGGGCAATAAGTGAGATAACAGCGATCAAATTGTCGGAGTCAACGCATTTCCTGTTCTAGCATTCTTTAATCATACACTGTCATTGTATTACACAATTATGGGCGTGCAAAGAAATCATTGCTCGAAGCTGTTTGTTAAAGACGAAAAGTGTAATACGTATCATCAGACTTCTTGCACGCAAGCAAGGGAAAGGTGCACATTCTGGAGGGTCACTCATCCAGCTTTGGGTTTTCCTTGGCTTCCCTCGCTCTCTTAAGGTTAATTCTCTGCCTGTGTACTGGCCGTGTAAAGCTGAAAGTACTACAGTCTTGCTCGTACACTGTAGCCTTATTGGAGGAAGAGAACGAAATCCCAAAACAGCAAATGGCACACAGACATTGCACCTAAGATGCCTCTTCATAGACAAACCAAAACCAAACTAAGGAAAAGGAATAAAATGCAAAAGAAACAATACCAAAGACAGGAAATTTCTTGTGGGTGAAAGTACAGAAGACGAAGATTTGAATGGAACTGGGGGTCTATATGACACAAAGTACGGTTTGAAGTTAAACTATACGCATTTGTAAATGATGAAGAATAATGTAGTCGCAGAATGAGTGAAAGTAAGATATCAATAATACACTAGCGTAGACACTTCTTCAGTAAAAGTCGGCACAGTAGGCGTTCCTGAAGCATTATTGCAGGAGCACAACATTTAGTGGTTCTGAAATGCGATCTTACTAAAACCGTAGATGAAGAAATTCGAACGTTCTAAAATGCTTTGCTTAAGATCAGCAGTTCCCAACCTTCCTGAGACAATTACCACAGGACGATTTCAGATAGTAGCCAGTACCACAAACAACGATTAACACCTAACTAAAATTTAAAACGAAAACTTTTGTTTTTGTTTTTGAAGAATTATGTTATTTTCATAATACCGTATATAGTTAATGTTTAGATAAATTAGGTATATTTTAAGTGTTTAATTTAATCAGTAAATGATATGTTAATGAGATGATGGTTTTGGTCCACATACATTGCTATTCATGCTCCAAGTAAGTTATTATTCCTTTTTTATATGTTACCACAGTTGAAATTCTCATTCATACGTGTGTGTTGTGCTTCATGGAAACAATGCTCTTAAGGCTTCTTTCTCGATTACAATCTACTTTCGCTACGAAGCAATCATCGAAATGTTCCTGGTTCTTGCATTCTTTCTTCAAAGAAATTTTCTGTGCGTTATCTTTGGAGGATCAACGAAGAAGTAGAATAATTCGAATTTCACAGTGACAGAAAATTCCGTCATTCACTGAAACTGATATTAGAACACAGGAACTTTGCAGTTATGCAAAGCAGGAAAAGTAGCTGCGACTAGAATTTGTTTTTGTTGACACGTGCAGGTTTATTTCAGCAGTGGATGGACATGTCATATTTCTTATGTGAAGCATCATTAACCTTTTTGGCACGTCTAAATGCTCTCAACTTCAGACTACATTGCGAAAGCTCCTAAATTAGAAGAAAATTATCTTGCGCCGATCCCTACAAGCCATGATTAAATCTAATTACTTGGGCAAAGAAATCAATAAGTTAGGCCAATTTGGAAATAAGCATTTTGCCCGTTATTCTTGCATGTATGTCTTCCTCTTTTTCCGCCTTTGCCCGTTCAAAACAGAAACCATTAATCGCGATGTCGACCACGCTATCATATGGTCAAGGAAATGTTTAGAAGTGGTACAGCTAACCAATTTATTTATTTGCAACCTATGGTGACCGAAAATCGATATAATAATTATTTAATTCTACCAATTGTTTTGCCAGTTCATTTGAAAAATATTGCACTCGTCTACTTCCGTTCCTCGAGAAACGATGCGAAATGCTTGGAGAAGGTTGTGGAGTTGGAACATCTGTGCATTTTACATAGCGTATTAACTGGCACGATCAACGACTGAACCGCTGGCTGAGGAAACAGTGAATGGTGGTGAGTGGACCACTAGACTTGCCGAGGAAATGGCCAGTGGTGGTATTTTTTGTGGTCATATTCGCTTGATTATAAGCGAATTGCAACAAACTGCTTTCATACGTCGGTTTCATAAGCTGTGGCTCCCTCTCCATCGCTTCACACGCTGCTAGAGTGAACGAGATAGTGATAACACAGATGAAGTTTTTAAAAATAATCGTGATAAAGCCCTTTTTGTTGTTACCTCTCAGAAAATTTCGTTTTATCCTAGGAGATAATTACCGCCAGGTTGTAACTATTGCTCTGCATGGAGAGTGCTGGTAGATTTATTACAGTTCTTCATATTACAGTTTAACGCCTTTTATTCGTATTTTGCATTTGTGATAAGCATACAAGTAACACAAAAGCACATATCAGTACATACATGATTAAGTATTATTGTTTTACAAATAGCTCAGGTAACAGGGAGTAATTAATAGTTTTTTGTTTATTCTGGACTTAAATCTGAAGATAGCCTGTTTCAGCAGTTTTGTTAGTTAATCAACAAAATAGATCACGAATTTTTAGAACTATATTTCATTTGATTTTCCTCTTTAAATTCTCTTATATTTACTGTTTTATAATCTGAATCAATAGTAGGTTAAGCAAGTAACAAAGAAAAAAGCTTTTCTTTGAAAATAATAGATATTTAGAAAATGATGCACCAATGTGCTTAGTAAAATATGTAAATGAAATAAGTTGCCTTTGTAATTCTGTAAACGTAAACCAGGAGCGGTACGTATTTTTCATGCCGATCAGTTTTATAAGGAGAGTTACTGGACATGCTGGGAATAGAATGAAGAGTGCTTACACTGCAGCTCAGAGAAAGTATTACGACGCCGACCGAGTAAGGGAGCGGAGAACTAAGGGGCGGGGGTCCGGTGAAATATGGAATCGATCTGGAGTGGCGCACAGGAAATTGAGGGAGCATTTGTCGGCGATTTGCGTGCCCGCGACGCGGCCAGATGAGGATTTATGCAGGGCGGCCGTGTTTGCCGCAGGGCTCTGTTTGCGGACCTCTCCTGTTTGCCGTGCGGCCCCACCCCGGGCACACAATATCTCGGAATTATTGGCCACGGCGTGTCTCTGCCGCTGTTTCGTTCGCCCCCGCGCCGCCGTAACTGGCGCCGGCACTTAATACTTGCCACTCGGCTCGTTTATCGTCTCTTTGCGCACGGCGTTAAACGTCGTAGTTGTGTCTGAGGCGCCTTCGCGAATGTACTTCTCGCTCCAGCCGCCGGCATGAGCGCCGAGCTTTCTCAAGCAGCGATGCGCACTTCTGCAAGTAATTCACAGAATTACAGCCACGTCGTCTGGGCACATCTGTGGGTTATGTTGTCTCCCTTATTTCGAGACGTCATATTTCGATAGCCAGTTAAACAACAGCATTATATCTCCTTTCACGCCATTCTTACAACTCTTCTTTCCTCCGTCTCTTCTTCTCTCGTTATCCTCTCCTTACCTTTCGTACTTTTCTTTTGTTTCGCATATCAACAACGAAATTTACAGTTTCCATCAGGGATCCGTGGCATCTTTAGTGTGATGATGTGGGAGAAAGGGAAGGGTTCAAATGGCTCTGAGCACTATGGGACTTAACATCTGAGATCATCAGTCGCCTAGAACTTAGAACCTAACTAACCTAAGGACATCACACACATCCATGCCTGAGGCAGGATTCGAACCTGCGACCGTAGCGGTCGCGCGGTTCCAGACTGAAGCGCTTAGAACCGCTTGGCCACACCGGCCGGCGTAGGGGGAGGGGGGAGGGAGACAAAAAAACTGACACTCCTCTCATCACCTCCACAACCAACCCTCCCACTGATACCTGTAGAGACTTCTTGGTTTCAGTGCAGAGTAGATGGTAACAGAGTGCATAAGTATGCCGTAACTCTGAAAAGCGTCATTATCTGCTGTAGGGATGCAGATTCTAATGTTTACGATACATCGTGACAAGCACTGCAAGGTCATACGTAAATCTACAGGCTTTCGTGACCCTTGTCATTAAAGCTGAAATCTTCTGGGTTGTTAGGCCGCATCATATTTCCTCTAAAATAATCGACGTTTCGACCCCTCTGCTGGGATCTTCTTCAGGATGTTTCGGTGTCCACTATTGCTATAACAGTGTCAGAGACCAGTGTCGCGTTCTTTTATAAAGGGGAATTTTCCCGCGTTTGTGCTGGAGATGTGTAAGTATTGGTTAAAATTCTTGATGGGCCATCGTCATAGGCTTATATTCCACGCTGGTGCAGAAGGGGCTTATTAGCTAAAACTGTGGATACTACTGGTGGCCCATGGGCATAGGACAGAAAGGCAGTATTCCACACTTACGCTGGAGAAGGATTATTGGTTGAAATTCCTCCTGCTGCTATTGGCTGGCCATCATCATCGGCTAGATGCGAAACGGACAGAGCAAGAGAGGGGAAATGTTCACCCAAAATATTATTGTCCGCCGTGGTGACTTGCAGCGCGTTGTTTATATTGTTCGCACACCGCGGCCGCATATCCACTTCCTCGGTGGCGGGGAGCAACGATGCCGGAAGCCTATAGTCGTCCTCTCTATTGAAATTACATGCATTCTTGGAAATTTCAACCGCTTCTCGGAGCCCATTCTTCGTTTCGCATCTAGCCAATGATGATGGCCAACCAATAGCAGCAGGAGGAATTTAAGCCAATAACACTTCTCCAGCGTGTGTGGAATAGTGCCTTTCTATCCAATGCCAATGGGCCACCAATAGTATCCCCAAGAGTTTAGCCAATAACGACCCTTCTTCTGCATCAGCGCGGGAATATTAGCCTATGATGATGGCCCACCAATGGTAGCCACAAGAATCTTAACCTATACTCCCAATTCTCCAGCACAAACGCGGGAAAACTCCCCTTTATAAGAAATTGCGACACTGGTCTCTGGCATTGTTCTAGCAATACTGGACACCGAAACATCCTGAAGAAGATCGTAGCAGAGGGGTCGTAACGTCTATTATTTTAGAGGAAATATGACGCGGCCTAACAACACAGAAGATTTTAACTCTACTGAAAGATTCCGACGCCAGGCAAGTAGGACGCCAGGCAAGTAGGAATGTATGTTACAATTTTGTATTACAGATTTTATACGCAGTGTGCCCAAATCTGTTAGGACCGCGACTATGAAAAATAACAGTCACGGATTACGTTCAAAAAATCATTGTATTTATTCAAAATAGTCTCCCCCTGAATCAACACACAGCTGAAACCATTTTAAAAGTGTTTTGAAACAGTCACTGCAGTCTTTTTTTTGCAGTTGCATTTAGTACTGCAGTATAGTTTTCTTGGATATCTTTAACGGTATCATAAAGGTGTCCTTTCATTGCCAGCTTCAATTTGGGGAACAGCCAGATGTAGGCTGGGGCCGAATCTGGCGAATACGGTGGGCGATCCAGAACTGTGATCCATTCGTTGGCCAAAACGTTGTGCACAATCTTCGCTCTGTGGGCTGGGGAATCGTCATTGAGGAGCAACCGGTAATCTGCCTCTCGGTATTCGGGTCGAATTCGACGAATTCTCGCCCACAAATGCTGGAGGACTCGAAAAACTTAATGTTGACTCACTGCTCCACCGCCATTCTGTGATGAGTGTCAGATACATACTGTTACGTTCACGGCCTGGATGCTTAGCGCAGCAATGCGCTTCAACTTTCTACATACCTGTCTTTGAAACCTCAAGAAGCGTAACCGTACAGCTCGCAAGTAGATAGCATTACAGCTTGGAATTTCACACAAGCAGTCCTAACGGAACTGGAACACACTGCCTATGAGTTAATATACTGAAAATATTTGTTTTGTATTTGTTTCATGACCCACGATCGAGCTAGGCAACGGGTCCAGCCGACGACCAGCGACTGGCAGACACCATGGAAGACACTGTCGAGATTAAATTTAATTATTAAAAATGTCTCATTAATAACTGCACATAAAATTGAATTCACTTCTGTATCTGTTGTCCGACTGTTAACATTAAAATGTTGTGGTATAGGGTGTTGTAGGTATGGACATCATTGTTCACAAACTTCAGATTTGGCGATATCGAGTCTGTACGATGAACGATTTGAATGTAATTAGTTCTGAGAAGACATATTAAGATGGCTCAGTTGCAAGAACTAGTTGATGCAGTAATCTTTAATCTGAGACTTTCTAGATGCTTGAAGATTGATCAGGCAATTTTAAATGATTAATCCTATAGCTCACTGCAAGTTACTAGAAGTTTAAATTCACAGTTAAATAACAGAAACTGTTCTTACCGGAAGATTAGAATCGGAAGTACAGCAATATCTCCGACTGCAAATATTTCAACGATTTAAACTGATTATTTTGCACATTGGGAAACAATAACTAATGAACTATAACGAAGTTTTACGAACTGCTAAAGCTTGTTTAACCAGTTTAATCTGATAGATGGAGGAAAATCAATGAACGATTCGCTGAAGAGCCATGGAAACTTCTTCACCTGTCTAATATCGTGTAGACCCCCGCGAACAAGCAGAAGTGCGGCAACACGACGTGCCATGGACTCGACTAATGTCTGAAGTAGTGCTGGAGGGAATTGACACCATGAATCCTGCAGGGCTGTCCATAAATCCGGAAGAGTACGAGGGGGTGGAGATCTCTTTTGAACAGCACGTTGCAAGGCATTCCATATATGCTCATTAATGTTCATGTCTGGGGAATATGGTGGCCAGCGGAAGTGTTTAAACTCAGAAGACTGTTCCTGGAGTCACTCTGTAGCAATTGTGGACGTGTGTGGTGTCGCATTGTCCTGCTGGAATTGCCCAAGTCCATCAGAATGCACAATGGACATGAATGGATGCAGATGATCAGACAGGATGCTTAGGTACGTGTCACCTGTCAGAGTCGTATAGAGACGTATCAGGGGTCGCATATCACTCCAACTGTACATGCCACATACCATTACAGAGTTTCCACCAGATTGAACACTTCCCTGCTGACATGCAGGATTTATGGATCCATGAGGTAGTCTCCATACCCGTGCACGTCCATCCGCTCGATACAGTTTGAAACGAGACTCGTCCGACCAGGCAACATGTTTCCAGTCATCAACAGTCCAATGTCAGTGTTGACGGGACCAGGTGAGGCGTAAATATTTGTGTCGTGCAGTCATCAAGGGTACACCAGATGGGCCTTCGGCTCCGAAAGCTCATATCGACGATGTTTCGTTGAATGAACCGCACGCTGACATTTATTGATGGCCTAGCAGTGAAATCTGCAACAGTTTGCGAAAGGGTTGGCACTTCTGTCACAATGAACGATTCTCTTCAGTCGTCGTTGGTCCCGTTCTGACAGGATCTTTTTTCGGCCTCAGCGATGTCGGAGATTTGATGTTTTACCGGATTCCTGATATTCACGGGACACACGTGAAAAGGTCGTACTGGAAAATTCCTACTTCATCGCTATCCCCGAGTTGCTGAGTCCCATCGCTCGTGCACCACTGTAACACCATGTTCAAACTCACTTAAATCTTATTAACCTGCCTCTGCAGCAGCAGTAACCGATGTAAGAACTGCGCCAGACACTTGTCTTATATAGGCGTCGCCGACCGCAGGGCCGTATTCTGCCTTTTTACGTATCTCTGTATTGAATACGCATGCCTATGCCAGTTTCTTTGGGGCTTCAGTGTACTGAAATGTGACTTACACCGAATTAACCGAATTGAATTATTAACGGCTTAGTAGCATTGTTGAAGATCTGTGCATGTGGGTATTGTCGAGTCATCCAAATAGAATTATTAACGTCTTGAGGCGTTGTTGAAGAATTAGTACTATCTAACTATGGCTTTTGGTAGACTGCTTGTTTCTTGGAAGACAGTCAGAATCAATATCGCAGTGATATTTGAACACACATTATTCCGATTATCAACAAGAGTGTTTCCTTTGAATGCGATTCATAGCTGACGTAAACATTGATATTTAAGCTGTATTGACTAGGTGTATTTAATGACATCATTTAAAGTGCTCTGTTTAAACACTTAGGTACTCAAGGAAGGGCGTACCGTTAAATGCTTTCGTAACTAAAGTGCATGGAAGAGGAGACTGACACCAGAGATTATCGTGTTGTTGGAACATCGACACATAAGTCTTCCTTCGTTTCACACTACCGCAAACTATTCCCAGGAACGCAGTTCAACATTATATGCCGAAATCGTCCGTGAGCCTATTCCTCGTTAACGAAAAGTGTCTAGTATAGAAGAATCGTATTGAAACAGAAGAAGATTTGACTTTTATGAATATCATTGCGAGTTCGTCTGAGTCCTGGTTATACTACGATTTGCACTTACGGCGTGGTAACATACCGGCAACTGTACGAGAAATAAAAGTCCTTATCCATTAATTAATTCGTCGCAAGTACCTGACGTCAAGAGAGGAGGAACGGAGCAAGAGCCCCATTCATTTGGCTGCAGATGTCTTGCTCGAACAAAGCCCAAGCACAAAATACTGCTTTTCAGACTGGCGTGGGAAGTTTTGCGATATTTCAGATCATGCCCTCGCAGAAAGACGTCCGCCAATTGATCATACTCCAAGAATAACGATATGCAACAGCGACAGGAATTCCGAATGGCAGCCAGTGCGAATAGGCCACAGGGGCCAGCATAATGCCACCTTTATACGAGAAGAACCGCGAGAACTAAACGAAATATGCCCATTCTGAACTGTCGCAATCATCAACAAGAAAAAGCTGCAGAAATCTGCTGAACGATATTTATCGGGATTCTCTCCGCGTGAGCTAAGGAGAAGGGGCCGATGGTTTCACCGGAAAGGTAATTTCGGATGAACTGGCCGAGTGGCTCTACGTCAGATGTACACACGTCAGATGTACACACAAGAAACTGATCACTTCACATTTCAACGCAGCAGTACAACGGTATGCACTGGCTGCAAGCGGCAAAGATAAGGTCCCTAACAACTGACGTGAGGCTGAAACTGAGTGCATACTGAGGCGTAGCGTCTTGTATCACGCCTAAGTATGTGGGACAGCAGTGACCAGACAGCTACATATATGAGTCATAGTTATAACGTGACCAGATGTGCGATTCGATTCAGTAGCTAGCTGCAAGTACTTATGACTGTGGGCGAAAGGTGTCAGCGTCATAAGGACTTTGAAATCACAGGTCATTAAAACAGTATATGTTGGAAATAAAACTGTATCTTCTGTAAATATGATGACGTCTGTTCATTATAGTTGATTAAATAAGTTCAGTTATTAGTGTGAATGATGATGTGTATTCATTACGTTGGTGCAGAAGTTTGGAGCGTTTTTGTTTTGCTAATCGTTATCCCGATTGCTATAGGTTTATTTATCGATTGTCATTTTTTATCGTAGTCCACTGTGGGTATTTAAGTTTACATATTGTCTTTTTTCATTGGATGACAGTGAGTGGGTGCTAGAAAGTGGAGTGCTAAGTGAAGAAATCAGAAATATTTCCGACGTATTTTCTGTTTGAGAGTATTAGAGGGGTGATAGCAGCAAAGGCAGCCAGAGCCATATGCGCCGTGTATGGAAAAACGTCCGCAAGAAAATGGGTGTCTCGTTTTAACGATGATCGTTTTGCTATCAGTATCTATCCACGTTCAGGAAGACCTTCGGCGTTTGATGAATGTCGTTTAAACCCATTAAGCCACAGTGATGCGCGTCAGCGTACTCGAGAACTGGCAGATGCGATTCCACCATCGTGTGACATTTACATGCAAAGGAGAGGGTTCAAAAGTCGGGTGTACGGGTACCGCATGCTCCGAGCCAAATATCACAAAAATCAGCGGGTGGTCATATGTGCACCTATGCTTGCCCCTTATCAATTGACTCCTGAACAGTACCGACCATTCGTACCCTCCACCATTATTGGTGACGAGAAACGCTGTCTTCATGCTATTACACGCAAAAGAAAGGAATGGTTGAGCGCAAACAGAGCAGCAACTCCCTGTACAAAGACCTGTGCACATCCACAGAAGATAATGATAAGCACAGCGACTGTGTCTTGTACTGTGAATTGCTTCCCCGAGGTGTAAACATCACTGCTGACATTTAATGTCAGCAACTGAGGTGTCTTGCTACACCGTCGAAAAGCTCTGTACTGGAGTTAGGTTGCGAAGTCATTTCGCACCCACCTTATTCACCTGATGTTGCGCCCTCAGATTCTCGCATTTTCCACTCTCTATCGAACAACATTCAAGAAACTTCCTTTCCGGATGAAAATGCGCTCCGAACACGGCTCGATGAGTCCATCGCCTGAAAAGCAAGTGATTACTGCAGTCGCGGAATCAAAAAGTTACCCCAGTTGGCAGACTGTTATAAATAGTGAAGGAGAATGTATTCTTGATGACTGTGTTAAGTATATCTGTTGTGTTTATTAAACTTATGTTAAAACGCTACAACCTTATGTACCAACTCAATATAAATTAATACTGTTATATTAGCTTTGGCTTAGCATGAGAACTGTGATTGTACAGAGAGAGTCAGTCATACGCTCAGGGGATATTTGTGTAGTGCAACTAGCCAGTTTATGGGAACAGAGAAACAAGAAACATTTTATAGAAACAAGAAACACTTTATGATAATTCTGTTGTATAAGGAGGGAGTTATTTTGATAACTGTGCATTTTATAAATTTATTCTTGTAATAAGTTGTTCATAAAAGGTATTGGGTAGTGACTGATCAAACGTAAAAGACGCGAAATTGAGCGGTTTAATGCTAATATTAGATAAAGTATGACGAGTATCGGCCAGAGGACAGTACCTAAGAAAGTTCGGAGCTGAGCCATCACCTTGTTTGGACGTGTGCATTAGGAGCTCCAAACAGAAATATTCATTTTGTGTAGTAACGAATTAAACCTGACCGTGGAGTGCCGCAAAGTGAACATGAACGTGGGAGAAAGATGAAAGCCCGAAATTCCGATTTTTATTTGTAAACTGTCACTTTTGGATAACAAAAATCCGCGTGTCATATTGTGCAAATCGGGACCGAGAATTGTAAGTTCCAAGGGATCGAGTTGTGTTGTATTTGAGCGAGCATTCCGCCACAGACAACCCGTTTTGTAATCTTTTTGGTAACTGGATCAGTTGGTTGTCATAAGCTGGCTATTACGACGGACTGTTATTGCATGTGAGAGGCGAAACTGAAACTTAAAATTAACACGTTCTTAGCGATGTTTATGTAGAAACAATAAGAATACATTGAAGTTACACTCGCAAACTGTCCTTAGTTTGATAGTGGTGTTAAGCTGATAGTATAAAACATTTAATTCAACCTGCAGATACAGCTAGTGCGGCTGGTAACTACTTCAGCTTGTCCAGTCGAGCAACACTAATTCGTTTCTAACGGGGAAGACGTTTGCTCGTTAGATGAATGAAGTTGTTTTCTGTAGAACGAACATATAGAAACAATGTCGTTGCAACGCCTACTCGTTTCCTCCGTGTGCGTTATGCATCGTCTTATAAACATGATAATACATTTGTGGAATGTCACTGAGTGACGGTGAAAATACGGTGAGGTTTACCCGCTCTGTAAAGTAGTTTAGAGGGCGGTCTGTCTCAGGTCTGATGACAGGCTGGTGGAACCACTAGTGCTTGGGAATACACCGACCAGCGCACACGGTTGAACATAGGGCTCCGCTATGGGTAACATCACAAATATTTCAGATAATCGACTTAAGTTGGAAGCACAAAAGTGTTCAGGGAAATGCGGGAGTACAGAGATACAACTCACGTAGCAATGAAACAAACAGGAAATGGAAGGGAACTACAGCGAAATGACTGCATGAGAAAAGGTGAAAAAATCTAAATGATTGTCGAAAGGATTGTCTCAGCATACAGGAATGTCAAAACAATGTATCCTGAAAGTAAAAGTAAGGGCGGTAACATTAACAGTGCTATGGGAATTCCACTGTTAAAAGCAGAGCAGAGAGCGGATAGGTGGAAAGAGTACGTCGATGGCCTGTGTAAGATGGAGAACTTCCCTGATGCATGATAGAAGAAGAAACAGGAGACAACAGGAAACAGATAATGGATCCACTGTTAGAATCAGAATTTGAAAGACATTTGGACGACTTAAGATCAAATAAGGCAAAAGGGATAGATAACATTTCGTCGGAATTTCTAAAATCGTTGGTGGAAGTGACAATAAAACGACTATTCACGTTGGTTTCTAGAAAGTATGAGACTGACGACATACAATTTGACTTTCGGAAGAACATCATCCATACAGTTCCGAAGACAGCGTGAGTCAAGTGCGAGAATAATCGCACGAGAAGCTTAACAGCTCAAGTATCAAGGTTGATGACAAGAATAATGTACAGAAGAATGGAAAAGAAACTGAGGATCTGTCAGGTGACTATCATTTTGGCTTTAGAGGAGGTAAAGGTACCAGAGAGTCAGTTCGGACGTTGCGGTTGACAACGGAAGCAAGACTGAAGAAAAATCAAGACACGTTCATAGGGCCTGTCGACAAGGAAAAAGCGTTCTACAATGTAAAATGGTGCAAGGTTTTCGATATTATGAGAAAAAGAGAGGTAAACTACAGAGAAATACGCGTAATATACAATATGTACAAGAACCATTGGAGAACAATAAGACTGGAAGATCAAGAAAGAAATTTTCAGATTAAAGGGAGAGAAAGACAGATGTTTCCAGAATGAGATTTTCACTCTGCAGCGGAGTGTGCGCTGATATGAATTTCCTGGCAGATTAAAACAATGTGCCGGACCAATACTCGAACTCGGGACCTTTGCCTTTCCCGGGCAAGTGCTCTACCATCTGGCTATCCAGCACGACTCACGACCAGTCCTCACAGCTTCAGTTCTGCCAGTACCTCGTCTCTTACCTTCGAGTCTCGGTCCGGCACACAGTTTTAATCTGCCAGGAAGTTTCATATCAGCGCACACTCCGCTGCAGAGTGTAAATCTCATTCTGGAAACTTCCCCCAGGCTGTGGCTAAGCCATGTCTCCCCAATATCCTTTCTTCCTGGAGTGCTAGTTCTGTAAGGTTCGAAGGAGAGCTTCTGTGAAGTTTGCAAGGTAGGAGACGAGGTACTGGCAGGATTTAAGTTGTGAGGACGGGTCCTGACTCCTGCTTGGGTAGCTCAGATGGCAGAGCACTTGCTCGCGAAAGGCCACGGTCCCGAGTTCGAGTCTCGGTCCGGTTCATGGTTTTAATCTGCCAGGAAGTTTCAAGGCAGATGTTGTTTTTCGCCCATGCTGTTCAATGTAGTTCAAGAGTGGCATTAAAATTCAAGGTGAACGAATATCATGATAAGATTAGCTGATGATACTCCTACACTCAGTGAAAGTGACGAAGAATTACGGGATCTGTTGAATGGAAGGAACTGTCTAATGAGTACAGAATATGAATTTAGAGTAAATCAAAGAAAGACGCAAGTAATGAGTTGTACCAGAAAAGAGAACAGCGAGAAAATTGAAATCAGAATTGGAGATGTCCCTAAACGGTGGAATAAATTTTAATGCCATGACATCTCTCGGTCTTAGTGTTTCACTTTTTACAAACAGTAGTGTATTTATTTGGTGGCACTAGTATTCACTTGCTATGTAAGTGATCTACAATTTTTAAGTAACTGTAGGTTCAATTATAGAAACCAAGTTACAGTCATGACCCAAAACAATAGGAGAACCGGCTTAGTAGCGTGTTGGTGCACCTGTGGAATCCAATACAGAAGCGATTCTGTGAGGAGTGGTTTCGACACATTCCTGGCAGGATTCCCGAGGTGTGAAAGCTTGGAAGCAAAATAAACTAGGACGGACGGAGCAAGGAGGACACAAAAAACAGACTAGCCCTGACAAAAAGGGCATTCCCGGCCAAGAGAAGTCTGCTAGTATCAAACATGGACGTTAATTTGAAGAATAAATTTCTGTACGTTTTGAGGCACAGCACTGTGTGGTAGTGAAATATGGACTGTGGGAGACCGGGACAGGTTGGCTTGACGCGACCCATCACGAATTCCTGCCCTGTGCCAACTTCTTCATCTCAGAGTAGCACATACAACATACGTCCTCAATTATATGATGGATGTATTACTACGTCAGTGGGCACCGGATTGTCCAGACTGAACCGGGACAGGAGAGAATCGAAGCATTGGAGATGAGGTGTTGCAGAAGAATGTTGAAAATTAGGTGGACTAGTAAGGTAATAAATGAGGAGGTCCTCCGCAGAAACGGCGAGGAAAGGAATATATGGAAAACATTGACAATAAGAAGGGCAGGATGATAGGACGTTTGTTAAGGCGTCAGGGAATCACTTCCGCAGTAACAGAGAGAGAGAGAGAGAGAGCTGTAGAGGGTAAAAACTACAGAGGAAGGCAGAAATTGGAATACATCCAGCAAACAATAGATGCTACTATGAGATAAAAGGTTCGGGCAGGTGAGGAATTCGTGGCGGTCTGCATCAAACCAGTCAGGAGACTGATGACTCAAACGAAAAAAAGAAGAAAAATAGGAGGCGATCGACAACAGACGCCTCTTATGTCTTCAAATGTTGATACAAAGACATCATCAATTACTACGTCAGTGGGCACTGGATTGTCCAGACTGAACAGCGGATCAATGGAATGCTATCACTGTTTCGGACGAACCGCCTTTCTTGCTACACCAGGTCGACGGTAGTGCCCGGACGCACCAACATCGAGGCGAAAGGCTGTTCGCAATTTGTACGGACACAGGCCAGTGGGGCCGGTATTTTACCTGAGTTTCCTTGGAACCTGTGGTGGTTGTCGAGTGCACAGCGGCAGCTGTGGCCTCCTTAATTTTTGGGTCATTAGTCTTCTGACTGGCTTGATGCGGCCCACCGCGAATTCCTGTCCTGTGCCAACCTCTTCATCTCAGTGTAGTACTTGCAACATAAAGCACTCCGTCTTCAGGCCACAAGTGGCCCATAGGAACTATCCGACCGCCGTGTCACCCTCAGATGAGGATGCGGATAGGAGGGGTTTGGTCAGCACACCGCTCTCCTGGTCGTTATGATGGTTTTCTGTGACCGGAGTCGCAACTACTAGCTCCTCAGCTGCCATCACGAGGCTGAGTGCACCCCGAAAAATGGCAACAGCACGTGGAGGCCCGGATGGTTACCCATCCAAGTGACGGCCACGGCCGATAGCGCTTAACTTCGGTGATCTGATGGGAACCGATGTATCCACTGCGGCAAGGCCGTTGCCCCCTTGCAACATAAGTCATCAATTACTTGCTGGATGTATTGGAATTTCTGTCTTTCTCTACAGTTTAGGCCCTCTACAGCTCCCTCTAGTACGATGGACGTCATTCGCTCATGTCTTAACAGAAGTCCTATCATCCTGTCCCTTCTCCTTATCAGTGTTTTCCACATATTCCTTTCCAATCCGATTCTGGGCGGAACCACCTCATTCCTTACCTTATCAGTCCACCTAACTTTCAACATTCGTCTGTAGCACCACATCTCAAATGCATCGATTCTCTTCTGTCCCGGTTTTCCCACAGTACTCCAGACGTACATTCTCAGGAATTTCTGACTCAAACTAAGGACTATGTTTGATACTAATAGACTTCCCTTGGCTAGTATTTCTAGTATGCTTTTGATGTCCTCCTTGCTCCGTCCGTCATTGGTTATTTTACTGCCTAAGTAGCTGAATTCCTTAACTTCAACTACTTCGTGAGCATCAATCCTGACGTTAAGTTTCTCGCTTTTCTCCTTTCTGCTACTTCTCATTACTTCCGCCTTTCTTCAATTTACTCTTAGTCCATATTCTGTACTCATTCTATTCAGCAGATCATGTTATTCTTCTTCGCTTTCACTCAGGATAGCAATGTCATCAGAGAATCGCATCATTGATAAGCTTTCACCTTGAATTTTAATTCCACTCCTGAACCTGTGGCCTACAGGAACATTAGCGCACACCATCTACGTCCGTTCATGCTTGACACCTTCTCCGTTGGCGATGTCATCTGCTAGCAGGTTAGCAGGTTAACTGTCTATGTCACAAGGCCAGAATTCCGAGGAGCATGATAACGAAATCGCTTTGATGGTTGACCACCAAATTCGCCAGATCTAAACCCGACTGAACACATCTGAAGTGCTATCTGGTGGTAGCTCCGCGTCCACAAACCTGTAATTTACGGGAATTCCAAGAGCTGTGAAGAGACATATGGTGCCACATATCTCCAGAATCCTGCCAAGAACTTGTCAAAATCACACCTCGCAGAACTGCTTCTGCACGGCGTTCCACAGGTGCACCAACAGGCTACTGAGAAGGTTCTCCTTTTGTTTTGGCTCATCACTGTAACTTGGTGGAACAGTTGAGCGTACAGTGACTTAAAAATTGTGATAATAGATGAATTGCTTAGATAGTAAGTCAATGGGAAAGTCACCAAGTAAATACGCTACTGTCTGGAAAAAGTGAAATAGCAAGACAAAGATACGTGATCACATTGACATTTATTTCGCCATTTAGGAATATGATAATCCAAAAATGACTAACATTACAGACCTGTATGTGCGCTGTGACTGTGGAAATTCAGAATGGAGTGGCGCCAGCACGTGCTGCAGAGCCGCTAGACATTGCGGCATGGAATCAACGACCGCCTGCATATACGAGTATATGCTGCTCGGGGATACTCTACCACGCCGTTTGCAGACACATCCACAAAGTACTCGTATCAACTGTGACTGCAGGAGGATAGCGACAAATAAGCTGTCAACCGACCACATCCCACACGTGATTGATGGGCAACATTTCAAACCAGAGAAACAGTGGTACCCATTGTTCTTCGGAGAAATCTTCAACTTTCCTCGCTACGTGCGGCTTCACATTATCCTGCTGAAATACGGTATTTTGGTATGACCTGCAGGAGGGGCAGTAACTCGGTCTGTATAATGTCCCTGATGTAGCAGTAGCTGTTGAGATTGTCCTCAAGACGTAGGAGGCAGAATCACATATTATAAGCAATGCTGCATCAAATAATCACGCTTGACATATGTACGCTATGCCGCTCAATGATACAGACTGCCATATTGCGTTCAACACAGTGGCGTCGAATGCATCTGCGGCCTTCACTCTAGTACAAGTTGAAGCAGGTCTCGTCCAAAAACACTACATTTTGCCACTCTGCCCATCAGTGTCGGCGTTCACGTTGTAAGGTGGCGTGGTCTCCTGACCTTCATTTCTTACATATTCCGACCTCAACATCGTCTTCTGTGTATCAAGTCGTTTCATTCGAGCTCAAACTCGCTAGGGTAGAGTCAGTTTTATATATTTCCATTTAATCGATATGCAAATCTAACAAATAAACAGCAAGTGCGCACCGAGATTAAAAATTCGAGTCTGGTGTACACAAACATTCAAGACACGATGGCCGCAGGAGGTTTTTTTCGGCGGAGGCAACCAGCCCGCTGGAAAGTCCGTAGGAGGGTGAGTTAGCATGCAGCTTCACTGGCCGGCTGACCACCCACAGACCAGTTTTTGCCAGAAAAAAGTAGTAATGGCCTGCATGTTCAGCTTAAAAGCAAAACCCACTGTATTGTTTGGGAGAGCCCCAGCACAGGCATTTTTTTTTGATGGATTAGTGCGCAGTTTCAGAGTTCTCACAAGTGTACAGCAAACGCCTAATGCAGATGCTACATATTTCCGGATTGGTCGGCATAGCCACTCTCCTGTTTATAGGAGTAACGCTGATTGGTGGACTATTTCTGATGCAATCAGATGGAGGAGTGAGGGAAAGACAGCGGATGTATACCCTTTCGCTTTTTGCATGGAGGGAAGTCGTTCCGGTGATGCTCTTGTAGTGGGAACACGCAGCAGGAGCGAGTGCGCTCGTGCATGTACGCAGAGAGCGAGGAACAAAGTCTCTACTGAGTAGTGCACTGAGAGAGCACCTCTGTCGCTAGCGAATCAGAGTGTACTCTATATTGAGTTTTTCCCGGTTAAGCGTTTGTTCACTGTGTTGGCCGTGACACTTAATGTGTGGTTTGAACACAGACAAAGTATTAGTTAGCGCCTGCGAGCAAACAGTCAATGGCATTGCGGTGGACTGGTTATCTGACCAGTGTACCACGCCAATAATTAGAGACAGATAGGAGTCCTTGACTTCATCAAGGCGTACTGAGAGTTAGATTGGCGAAGGTCAATCTAGATAAAAAGAGATAGTTTTGTTACTTTTCTGTGGTGAACCACGTAGGCAGCAGTCGTCACAGCTCATGGTATTGTGCGCTACAGCGTAGGCATGCCCCATCTTTCCTTCATTAGAAATAACGTACTTCATTCACGTCACTCCATTACATTTCTCGCGCGACAGCCTCGATAATACTTAGAAAAATTAAATCGGATAGTTATTCAAGTTGAGTAGGCGCGGCTCTCAGCCATTCTGCCGAGTAAATAACATTCTTAAAGAACAGGGATGAAAGAGCTTTCCCATACTTTGTATATAAATGTCATTAACAGGATTCCTATCCATAAGAGGTAACCTCCTATTCCGAAAAGAACCTGGAAATTTGTGTATCAGTTTCTAAATAAAAGTTTCACTTGATTTTCTTAAATTTTGGAATAAATAATATTTTTCGTTCGTTTAATGTTTTTCTTACACTAACTAGCATTACTCGAGTACCCAAGTATCCCACTAGTTACGTAAGAAAATAGAATATTTTTGTGTCTTCCCCTTACAAAGGACGACTCCAGAAGATATTTATTGCTGAAAGTTTTCCAGGCATTTCTTTTTGGTACAGTAAAGAGCGTCTGTCTGACTTCCGTAGTAGTGTGGGGTGGAAATTGCATCTTGCAGGAGCCAAAGTGTACTTGTCAGATCAATCCGTTGCGCAACTCGTCAACATAACACCCACACACTGACAATGTGCCTATTGCAATCTGCGACGTTGGTGGGTTCAGATCAATGGAAGCCGCCGCGATGGTATGGGTGAAAACAGTCCTGCCATCGAAAGACAACGTCGAACCGTCGATGCAGCCATGACCACACCAACTGCAGTGTTCCATCGTCGCGTCAATACTGTGGACGAAGCTGTTCCGCCCGTTACGGCCAAGCGCACAACGTGGCGGTTATCTTGCGCTGTGGTCACATTACGTCGCCCAGCACCCTGACAGCGTCGTGTGCGGCCCTCCACTCCAGTGGATCCAGATACGGCTCACTGTTGAAAGAAGTGTCCTGTACGAGCTGCAACCTCACGGAACGACTGACCTGCCTTCTGGAGACCAATCATTACGCCACTCTGTAACGCACTCGCAAGCCGATATTCCACCCTATGGTCTCGGCGAGCCATAGTGGCACTTGGTTACACGTTTCCACTTCGTCTGATGGCACCGCACCGACTGAACGCGTTGCGTACCATTCACCTATCCGCCAACACAAGAGAGAACGCTGTTGTGCCTATATGCACACCACTTCTCTGCCACGTAAATCACTTACTAAGGTGCCGCTATTCTTCAGCACTCTTATCGTGGTGTGTTGTAGGCCATACTTGCTGAATGTTACAGGCAGTAGTGTACTACAAACAAAATATTGAATAGATTCTCTTTTAGGCAAAAAAAGGAAAAACCAGAAAGTGTTTTTTCCTTCCTTCTTAATCCTTTCCACTTGATACTTACTATAATATTATAGCTCAAAAAAAGAAATTAATGTTTTTAACCCGGTAATATTAAACTCGTTGTTATAGGACCAGTGTGTGTAGTGTCTCTGTTTGTATGTCTGTGAAGGACAATATCAAAAATGGTTCAAATGGCTCTGAGCACTATGGGACTTAACATCTGTGGTCATCAGTCCCCTAGAACTTAGAACTACTTAACCTAACTAACCTAAGGACATCACACACATCCATGCCCGAGGCAGGATTCGAACCTGCGACCGTAGCAGTCGCGCGGTTCCGGACTTGAGCGCCTAGAACCGCTAGACCACCGCGGCCGGCCGAAGGACAATATCAATTTCCAGAGCGGAGTCGACTCTTCCCACAGCGTACGTACCTTCATACACGCAGACAAATTACTCTCGTGATGTAGAAGCAGCTACCGACTCCGACGGTCGCCTGTAAAATTCTTGAAATGTAAGAGAAAGAAAACTTCTATAGGATCATCTCGAATTGTGATACTGCCATTCGCATTTGATCATTCGATGATTGCCTATGCTTTTGACCGTGTTATTGAAGGAGGTTCTACAGCAAACACGGACCACCAAATGTTCGAAGTCCTATACAAGTTTGTCGCACATTACGGTTCATCACAGAATAGTACTCCTGTCAGCAGTAAGAGCTCAGCTAAGTTTGGTAAACAATGAGTTAAGGTAAATCATTTCGCTGCTATTGTAACTCACTAGCTGGACTGCTTGCTATTTGGGCCACCTGTCATGGTCGCCAAGTCTGTAGATTGGCTGTAGAGGTTGTGGGTGTGTGGGTGTCGTCAGATCTCTAGATAATTAATGAAATAAATCAAATAAATTGCCTCTCATTGTTTCTCTATCAACAGATAAAAGTAACTTCACCTGCAGTCCTGCCCGCTGACTATGGAGACATCAGACCTAATTTCTCCTACAGCTGTTTCAGGTGCCAGAATGAACAACTTAAAGAATGAAAGATACAGGAGGAAAACTACGGACCAGTAAGAGAAAGCCAATTTCAAATAAATCTACATATTGACCATTTAAACTGCGAACTAGTCTTTTTACACAACTGGAATGAAATCAACCCACAATTCTGGGTTATTTGACATGCAGCCGATCTGTAGTTGGACAAGAAAAACACATAGGAGAAAAACATAAGAAACCAATGACAGCTCGTCCAGTCTCTAGAGCGTGGTATTTGGAGAATTTATACGAACTCTCAGAGGTGAATACCACGAAAGAATGTTGTCAGCCATGAGGAGTTACGGATAGGAATGCAATGACAGGACAGTGCGAGAAAGTTTTAAATGGTCCATATGGCTCTGAGCACTATGGGCCTTAACATCTGAGGTCATCAGTTCCCTAGAACTTAGAACTACTTAAACCTAATTAACCTAAGGACATCACACACAGACATGCCCGAGGCAGGATTCGAACCTGCGACCGTAGCGGTCGCGCGGCTCCAGACTGAAAGGCCTAGAACCGCTTTGCCACAGCGGCCGGCGCGCCAAAATTTACCATGTCACTTAATAGTGTGTTTCCGGGTGTATGTCGACTTGTTTCCATTTCCTGTACAGTAGTTCGACGACTGACTCAGCTTTGCTATTATGTGGATTCGTTGTCTGGTCTCCTACCACACTGTCCAGGCAGGGAGAACACATAACAGCAAAACTCGCAACACCTGAAAAGACAGTTGGGTCAGTCGTCGAACTATTGTGCAGAAAATGGAAACAAGAATTCGGCAGAACACTCGGAAGCTCACTATTAACGAATGGCGCCGAGAAAACGTGAAAGATTACACTGTCGTGTCGGCAATGATAAAATCACTTTACTCGCGATACAAGCGGCTTAATCGCTTAATAAAAACGATCGAAGTAGCCACGAACATTCTGTCGCGAAGCGTGCTAACTAAAATTGGCTCCGTAAAGGTTGCTGCCAAGGTGATGGAAGGCAACACATGAGCAATGAGATGGCGCTAACTCCCGCTCGGCTACTGGTAACGATGTCATACCAAATAAGAAATGCAGTGGAATGTGCCTCGGTAAACTTCTCCCAACGTTGTTATGAATTTGGACGCATCCCCGTAGTGTCCCTCCTCTGAGAGAAAATTATTACGTCAGCGCATATGGAGGTATAGAAGACGTGGAAGACTAATTTGAAAACAGACCAGTCGGAATGAAATTAAGCTCTTAAGAATCCCAAATTATGTACAAACTATACTACAATGTTCTATGAATGAATGCAAAATCTCATATTTCACATGCAATTCAAAATCAACAGACAACAGACAAAAGAAAATCACCATGTATTAGCATTAGCTCCCGAAACATTATTTGTTCTGTGGAAGAGTAGGAAGTTAAGTCTCGTGTCCTACCACAGGATACAGGGAAGACAGGGTTTTTGAGGACAGTCTGCAATTTCCGAGCGGTGAGGAGCAAATGCAGAAAAACAAATTCCCAGTGAAATCACGTTGGACGATTTGCATCAGCGCCAAACACTGTCAGAGGGCACATACGAGAGGCGCGGATTCTGGGACTCGACAGGATGTTTGCGTAGGGGACTCATGGAATTCGGGGCTATTTATTAGCGATCCGATTAACTACTACTACGTTGAAGGCTAATACTAAACATTAGAAAAAGGAAAGGAGGCAATTGGTTGCACAACAGATGACAGAGCCTAAATCCACGGGGTTGATCGCTAACAGAAGTAGCGGACACAAGCAGCATGCGAAGTACAAACTCGAGAGCAGCACTCCAACTGAGCCGGCCGAAGTGGCCGCGCGGTTCTGGCGCTGCAGTCTGGAACCGCGAGACCGCTACGGTCGCAGGTTCGAATCCTGCCTCGGGCATGGATGTGTGTGACGTCCTTAGGTTAGTTAGGTTTAACTAGTTCTAAGTTCTAGGGGACTAATGACCTCAGCAGTTGAGTCCCATAGTGCTCAGAGCCTTTTGAACCACTCCAACTGAGAAAATAGACATGTCGGAAATTACCGAGGCAGGCCACGAGCGACACAGAGTCGGCGGCCCAACGATCTCACTAAGAACCTCCTCTGAAAACAAAAACATGGATTTTTAAAGAATCGTGGCGACTCACTATTTCTCCCTTCCTATAACTGACTCACCAATCCACCGGCACTTAACAGGCTTCGTCCCATCTGAGGGGTCGCTCTGCACCTGCTTTGAGCCTCTGGCCTATCACCTTTATATTCCTCACCTTCCCCTACTCGGTAGGTAGGGATGTTTCTGGACTTTACATTAACAAACACTAAGTTTGGTAGCAACATCGTTCAACTGAAAGCTAAACGTCACTGCCACTCCTATAATGGCCAACAACAACAGTGTTTTACGTCACTTTGCCCCACACTCCCTCTTCCTGTGGGTGTGGACTGCTGCAGTAGCTCTCCAACCTGTGTAATTCCACTGACGCTCCTGCTCTCAGGAGCAAGTATCAAGCTTGCTTCCTCTGCCAAGACATGTCTTTTCGTGGCCGTCTTCTACTGTGACGCCTTACAACGGCGCCCAGGCGGTGGATGGAGTTACCAGTTAATTCTCTGAAGTGAAACTTCTTCCCTAGACAGCCGACCAGAGTGTCTGCAATTTGCAGGGCTCTAGTGTTACTACATAGCTCAGGTAACCTAAACGCTACCACTTTTGCCCATTTTCAGCATTTTCTCTCTGATTTCCTATATGCAGTGCCCTTCTTGGTTTCCAACAGCCTTAAGCGTAACAAAGTGCAGGTCACTACGTCGTCAGTATAAGACATAAGCAACTCGAAAAAAAAAATGGTTCAAATGGCTCTGAGCACTATGGGACTTAACTTCTGAGGTCATCAGTCCTCTAGAACTTCGAACTACTTAAACCTAACTAACCTAAGGACATCACATACATCCATGCCCGAGGCAGGATTCGAACCTGCGACCGTAGCGGGCGCGCGGTTCCAGACTGTAGCGCCTAGAACCGCTCGGCCACTCCAACCGGCAAGCAACTCGAAACCTTGGATGACTAAAATAAAACTGGATATTGAGCTCATGTGTTGTGAAAGGCTGAGTGTGTGATCTCACACTTCCCACTTAAACTCCCCGCAAAATTTATCACGGAGAGATGCCAGTTGCTGTATAATCTGAGAATCACGTAACGTACAGTCACGTAAATGCAACCCAAGCGTGCGAGCTAGCAGCCATATTTCAGAACGACGTCAACTGAATACGCCCAATTCAGTTTCACAAGACAAGGAAAGCGTCGTGGTTGAATCAGCGTGGTGATATCACAGCAGCAAGCGGATGGTAGGCGTGCAGGGAGCCGCGTGCAAAGTGCCCCTTTGTCTCCCGGCCACAAGGACCAACTAAACGACCTTATATGAGCACCACCGACCGACCGACCAACAAATTGGACGTGTGCAACCTTGTTGGCCAAGTGATCGACCAAATGTTCCTGTCGGGAGGTTGGTTGGGTACGACCAAGACCGCCAGACGACCAACCCCACCCACTTCTCCACTTCTCCAGACACCCAAGCCCACCACTTCAGCGCTGCCGTGCCAATCGCCCCGTCTTCTGTCACTGAGCGCGGGATTAAGTGCTACTTTAAAATACATGACAGAGTGCGAGGTGGATGAAACTTTGATAACAGCGTATTTGGAGAAATGTAGAATCTGCAGATGTTTGTGGGACACGTCGCGCGATGATTACAGCAATAGAGACGCAAGAAATGAAGAACTTATTTCTCCTCTTTAACAAGCCGATAATGATTTCATGAGGCACATAGAGACAGTAATAGATTATATTTTATGAATTTCGATTTTTATGTGTTATTTACTATAATTGACGGAAATGAAATCTAAAAACCGAAATACAGACAGATTAGCGGTGCAGATCTTAGACTTCATTTCTGACAAGTAAGGAATATAGAATTTAAGAACCAAAATATAGAGAATCGATGGACTATTATTCATAATATGTACATTCTTCTTCGTTACAGATCTTAAAATTAATCTATCCTCCATCCAAGCCTTCTGCTATGAAGAGCAAAGTGTAGGGCACTTTTTAAAGTCCTAACAGTTGTTAAATTCTTCATTTCTTATGTATCTGTTTTTTATATTTGTGGATGATGCGAGCCACCTCCATTTGTAGTCTTTCTTCTTCTAATATGAAACTTGATTCTTAAACTTACATGGGACATCTTTTATGCTGCACACACAAGTAAATTTATAAAGTTTACAGCACTGAATTTGAGGTCCTTGCGACGTCCGCCGGTGGCCAGAAACCGTAATGTAGCTAACAGCCTCTCGTGGCAGTTTTCAACCTTTCTCTTCATTGCATTCTTTTTCGTTAAGAATGGTTTGATGATGTACAGCATCTCCGAAAAATACACGTTTTTCCATTCCTAGATAATCACGCAAATTATCGGCTCACACCTCCTTAACTAACAGAGCGTGAGTGAATTTCTTTCTTTGCATTAACGACTTCGTTGCTCACAGCTTTCTCTCGGCTTTCTTGACCTCGTTACCTCTAAAACAGCCAAGGAAAATCCCAGTTTCTGTTTCTGTATAAAACCATGCAGCATCTCGTCGAACGTAAGATCAGTGACTTTTCTATAAACAATTCCCAACCACCAATAGGAACACGTTGGTGGTGTAATCAGTGAGTGCTCGGCACATGTGTAGGCTGCAACGAAGTTGGTCGGTTTGTCGGTAGGTCGGTCGGTCGGTTTCTGTGTGTGTGTGTGTGTGTGTGTGTGTGTGTGTGTGTGTGTGTGTGTTTACGGCCCTTAACCGATTCTGCAAGCAGGCTTCCCTTTTGGCTCGCATCAGTCCCGTCGTAATAAAGCTTTTGACGTGTACCAGAGCACGAAATTTTCCACTTGGAAGTCTCCCTGCGGCACAGATTGCAGTCGTTCTAATCTGAAATAAACCAAACTAAAGACTAAAATGTCGTCGTTTAATCTGAAATAAATCTAACTAAAGACTAAAATGTCGTCGTTAACTCGTATATTAAATTAATGCGACCGAAACTCGAGGAAATACGTGATGTAGTTATTTCACCACGAATGCAAAGTCTGGAAGCAAGGAGATGCTAACTTCTATCAAGAATTTGTTTCACAGAAAGCGGTAATATGAGTATCCCGCAACGTAACCGTCTAATAACGAAGCCCATGTCACGTAATCATTGTCAAACAGCTATCCCACTATTTGTAACTTTGTAAGCCCAATAAGTTTCTCGACAATTATGTTGACATCTGTTTCGTAACTGAGAAGCAATATGTTTTATTCTCTATGGGCTTTCGTCATTACTTGTGATGTTTTTGCCAATGGCTCTCCTTTCCTCCACAACTGCGCAACAAATTACTATATTTTATGACTGGCAGTATCTGCTTCTGAAAACCTCGTGATACGCATCAAGAGTGTAGCACAGACTCAAAGATTAATCGTCCCAGAGAGTCTCAAGTGGGTGCACTTGCATGCAGAAGTTGCCTATTTGCAGGCGCAATATTGATAGTCGTGTCATATGCCTCACATTCTCTTCAACGAGATCATTTTTCATCAGCTGTCAGCAGCAAGAGGTTTGTCGCTGCGTTATTGCACGATACTCAGGGATCTTTCACAAGAGTAACGAAGGATCTCAAAATCTGAAAAATGCGACATCGTAAAATAAAAACAAAATCCCAGTTGTTTCACTGTGTATTTGTGTACGATGGGATCTCTATTTAATGACATTTTGATAGTACTCATGACTCTGGTACTAACTAAGAATGTAGTATGAAAAAACTCATTTGAGCCAACTTATTTCGGGTTCTGTATTTCTAATATAAATGTAGCATATCGTAAGAACAAAATTTTAGCGTTACAATTATGGTTCCGTTTCATGAAATAATCTTGTCACTGAATTACGATCTCACAAAGAAGTATACAGATTGGACCTTTCCGGTTTTATTTATGCTTATAAAATTTTACGGTCATTGCTTGGACGTCAATTTTCTAAATCAGTAAGAGACAAAGAGACAATCCTTTTCTTGGAGAAAAACTGCAGCTGTAGATTTCTGAGCGCAAAGTACAAAAATTTGTTGTTTGTATAAATAACTGTCGATAGATGACTGAGTCGTATACGAGTCTTGCAAATGTAAATTCGCAGATATGAATCTCGATAGTAGCATTTCTTAAATTTTTATTTCAATTCTACATTTATTAAATAGACAGAAATTTTAATGGGCATATATATTGAATGTTGTTGTTGTTGTTGTTCTGGTCTTCAGTCCTGAGACTGGTTTGATGCAGCTCTCCATGCTACTCTATCCTGTGCAAGCTCCTTCATCTCCCAGTACCTACGGCAACCTACATCCTTCTGAATCTGCTTAGTGTATTCATCTCTTGGTCTCCCTCTACGATTTTTACCCTCCACGCTGCCTTCCAATACTAAACTGGTGATCCCTTGATGCCTCAGAACATGTCCTACCAACCGATCCCTTCTTCTGGTCAAGTTGTGCCACAAACTTCTCTTCTCCCCAGTCCTATTCAATACTTCCTCATTAGTTATGTGATCTACCCATCTAATCTTCAGCATTCTTCTGTAGCACCACATTTCGAAAGCTTCTATTCTCTTCTTGTCCAAACTATTTATCGCCCATATTTCACTTCCATACATGGATACATTCCATACAAATACTTTCAGAAACGACATCCTGACACTTAAATCTATACTCGATGTTAACAAATTTCTCTTCTTCAGAAACGCGTTCCTTGCCATTGCCAGTCTACATTTTATATCCTCCCTACTTCGACCATCATCAGTTATTTTGCTCCCCAAATAGCAAAACTCCTTTACTACTTTAAGTGTCTCATTTCCTAATCTAATTCCCTCAGCATCACCCGACTTAATCCGACTACATTCCATTATTCTCGTTTTGCTTCTGTTGATGTTCATCTTATATCCTCCTTTCAAGACACTGTCCATTCCGTTCAACTGCTCTTCCAAGCCCTTTGCTGTCTCTGACAGAATTACAATGTCATCGGCGAACCTCAAAGTTTTTATTTCTTCTCCATAGATTTTAATTCCTACTCCGAATTGTTCTTTTGTTTCCTTTACTGCTTGCTCAATATACAGATTGAATAACATCGGGGAGAGGCTACAAGCCTGTCTTACTCCCTTCCCAACCACTGCTTCCCTTTCATGTCCCTCGACTCTTATAACTGCCATCTGGTTTCTGTACAAATTGTAAATAGCCTTTCGCTCCCTGTATTTTACCCTTGCCACCTTTAGAATTTGGAAAGAGAGTATTCCAGTCAACATTGTCAAAAGCTTTCTCTAAGTCTACAAATGCTATAAGCGTAGGTTTGCCTTTCCTTATTCTTTCTTCTAAGATAAGTCGTAAGGTCAGTATTGCCTCACGCGTTCCAGTATTTCTACGGAATCCAAACTGATCGTCCCCGAGGTCGGCTTCTACTAGTTTTTCCATTCGTCTGTAAAGAATTCGCGTTAGTATTTTGCAGCTGTGGCTTATTAAACTGATAGTTCGGTAATTTTCACATCTGTCAACACCTGCTTTCTTTGGTATTGGAATTATTATATTCTTCTTGAATTCTGAGGGTATTTCGCCTGTTTCATACATCTTGCTCACCCGATGGTAGAGTTTTGTCAGGACTGGCTCTCCCAAGGCCGTCAGTAGTTCCAATGGAATGTTGTCTACTCCCGGGGCCTTGATTCGACTCAGGTCTTTCAGTGCTCTGTCAAATTCTTCACGCAGTATCGTATCTCCCATTTCATCTTCATCTACATCCTCTTCCATTTCCATAATATTGTCCTCAACTACATCGCCCTTGTGTAGACCCTCTATACACTCCTTCCACCTTTCTGCTTTCCCTTCTTTGCTTAGAACTGGGTTTCCATCTGAGCTCTTGATGTTCATACAAGTGGTTCTCTTATCTCCAAAGGTCTCTTTAATTTTCCTGTAGGCAGTATCTATCTTACTCCTATTGAGATAAGGCTCTACATCCTTACGTTTGTCCTCTAGCCATCCCTGCTTAGCCATTTTGCACTTCCTGTCGATCTCATTTTTGAGACGTTTGTATTCCTTTTTGCCTGCTTCATTTACTGCATTTTTATATTTTCTCCTTTCATCAATTAAATTCAATATTTCTTCTGTTACCCAAGGATTTCTATTAGCCCTCGTCTTTTTACCTACTTGATCCTCTGCTGCCTTCACTATTTCATCCCTCAAAGCTACCCATTTTTCTTCTACTGTATTTCTTTCCCCCATTCCTGTCAATTGTTCCCTTATGCTCTCCCTGAAACTCTGTACAACCTCTGGTTCTTTCAGTTTATCCAGGTCCCATCTCCTTAAATTCCCACCTTTTTGCAGTTTCTTCAGTTTTAATCTACAGGTCATAACCAATAGATTGTGGTCAGAGTCCACATCTGCCCCTGGAAATGTCTCACAATTTAAAACCTGGTTCCTAAATCTCTGTCTTACCATTATATAATCTATCTGATACCTTTTAGTATCTCCAGGGTTCTTCCATGTATACAACCTCCTTTCATGATTCTTAAACCAAGTGTTAGCTACGATTAAGTTGTGCTCTGTGCAAAATTCTACCAGGCGGCTTCCTCTTTCATTTCTTAGCCCCAATCCATATTCACCTACTACGTTTCCTTCTCTCCCTTTTCCTACTACCGAATTCCAGTCACCCACGACTATTAAATTTTCGTCACCCTTCACTATCTGAATAATTTCTTTTATTTCATCACACATTTCTTCAATTTCTTCGTCATCGGCAGAGCTAGTTGGGATATAAACGTGTACTACTGTAGTAGGTGTGGGCTTCGTATCTATCTTGGCCACAATAATGCGTTCACTATGCTGTTTGTAGTAGCTTACCCGCATTCCCATTTTTCCTATTCATTATTAAACCTCCTTCTGCATTACCCCCATTTGATTTTGTGTTTATAACCCTGTAGTCACCTGGCCAGAAGTCTAGTTCCTCCTGCCACCGAACTTCATTAATTCCCACTATATCTAACTTTAACCAACCATTTCCCTTTTTTAATTTTCTAACCGACCTGCCCGATTAAGTGATCTGACATTCCACGCTCCGATCCGTAGAACGCGAGTTTTCTTTATCCTGATAACGACATCCTCTTGCGTAGTCCCCGTCCGGAGATCCGAATGGGGGACTATTTTACCTCCGGAATATTTTACTCAAGAGGACGCCATCATCATTTAATCATACAGTAAAGCTGCATGCCCTCGGGAAAAATTACGGCCGTAGTCTCCCCTTGCTTTCAGCCGTTCGCAGTACCAGCACAGCAAGGCCGTTTTGGTTATTGTTACAAGGCCAGATCAGTCAATCATCCAGACTGTTGCCCTTGCAACTACTGAAAAGGCTGCTGCCCCTCTTCAGGAACCACACGTTTGTCTGGCCTCTCAACAGATACCCCTCCGTTGTGGTTGCACCTACAGTGTGGCTATCTGTATCGCTGAGGCACGCCAGCCTCCCCACCAACGGCAGGGTCCATGGTTCATGGGGAGCATTTTACAAAAAAATTTTTCTCCTCCAAGTGAAATAGTTAGAAGACCACTTAATACACAATTTCACTTTTTTATTGCACTATACTCACTTTTGATTTTAGTAACTGATTTTTTCCACAGAACAATTCTTGACTCATGTATGATGAAAGAACTAAAAGGAGCTGCAACTTTCTATAACTGAAATCCATCTGATCCTCTAAAGGTAGGCAGAGAAGCTGAACCTCATTTTATTTCTTTAATATGTAATACACAAATACTAAAAACCGGCTAGGATTTCACAGATCCAGAAATAGAATTCCTATGAGCTAGATTTCATTGTTCTATTAAGTAGCAACTATACTAAATGTATTTTTTAAAGTATAAAATATGTATGCAAAGCAAATGTAGGTATGGAAATAAGCATTTTAAAGTTCTACAAAAAATGAAAACAATTGAATGCTATATTTTTTTTAAAATGACATTAGTGATTATTTGAAAATGAATTAAAATTTGATGCAGGTGTGTGGAATGCCTTGTTCTCAAACGAAAAAGAATTATAAACATTGATAACACTGTTGGATCTCTAGAAATGAGATATATTTAATTTATATTTGACTTTCGCAGTTTTGCATCAAATTTCAATTTCAAAATAGTTAGTATTGCTTATGTTCCACACCCTTGATAAGTCTTAGAAATGGCATTTGTAAAAAGTAAGGCTGCTGTATAATTATTTTTAATTGTGCGACATGTTTCGGAATGAGACCATTTTCTATTACAAATTTGTGTGAATAGCAGGTGACATTCGTAATAAAACAAACCCCAAAATATAAAATTTATAAACACTATTTTGTTATGCAGTTGCATAATTGAATCTCCATGCTCTAACTTTACATAACAAAATATTATTTGTAAATATTGTATTCTGAATTCGTTTCACGATATATGGGTGGCCCGTTGATCATGACTGGGCCAAATATCTCTCGAAATAAGTGTCGAACGAAAAAACTACAAAGAACGAAACTCGTCTAGCTTGAAGGGGGAAACCAGATGGCGCTATGGTTGGCCCGCTAGACGGCGCTGCCATAGGTCAAACGGGTATCAACTGCCTTTTTTTTAATAGGAACCCCCATTTCTTTATTATATATTCGTGTAGTACGTAAAGAAATATGAATGTTTTACTTGAACCATTTTTTTCGCTTTGTGATAGATGGCGCTGTAGTAGTCTCAAACATATGGCTCACAATTTTAGACGAACAGTTGGTAACAGGTAGACTTTCTAAATTAAAATGCAGACCATAGGTACGTTTGAATATTTTATTTCGGTTGTTCCAATGTGGTACATGTACCTTTGGGAACTTATCATTTCTGAGAACGCATGCTGTTGCAGCGTGATTACCTGTAAATACCACATTAATGCAAGAAATTCTCAAACAATGGCTTTGAGCACTATGGGACTTAACTTCTAAGGTCATCAGTCCCCTAGAACTTAGAACTAATTAATCCTAACTAACCTAAGGACATCACACACATCCATGCCCGAGGCAGTATTCGAACCTGCGACCGCAGCGGTCCTTCCTAAAATGGCGCTAGACAACAATTTAAATGCGGAAATATTTAATTTGCTGGCGTGTTGTGAGTAGGCCTAATTAGTTGCATTCAGTCTGTCCATTTACCTGCTTAAGGCAGTATTTCTTAGCTAACGCATAATTTTCTGCAGTTATAAACCTGTTCAGGTTACTTTTACAACATCAGAGTATTAAACCTACCTTCTCAAGTGCCAACTGTTATTAGGCGTTGAAATCTGGTATTGAGTGTGCCTACTTTACAATTTTGCGTACATTTGAAGAATTTTGTGTGTGTGTGTGTGTGTGTGTGTGTGTGTGTGTGTGTGTGTGTGAGTGTGTGTGTGTGTGTGTGTATGTGTGTGTAAACCAACTCAGACTGACTTTTATTTTTTTTTTTCTTTATTGTGATTTGATCCACCTGCCGCATATGGGCAGGGGAGGGCTGGTAGCGGCACAATCCACGGCTCTTCAGCCGAGTGACAAGATAATTAATAAAAGGAGAAAACAATGCATATAAAGGCGATGAAAGGGGCACATAAAAACAGAATAAGCAGTACACTGTCTTACACAGAAGACGTATTTTTGCAGTATTGTAACATCCTATTGTCGTGAGTTTTAAAGCGTTTTTTCATGTATTATGTCAACTGAGTCCTGGATACTCGGTGTAAACTTTGCACTTTTTGCACTGCAAATATATTTTGCAGATGTTTCAGAATATTTCAATATCTTAGCTGTGGAAAATAATTAATTCACAACTCTCTTGTGTTCTTTTTAATGTAGAGCCATCTCTTGGTAACAATGAGAACTACCTACTCATAGTGATGTAGTCTTTGCCTTTTGGTGTTCCGTTTTGGGGGCTAGCCGCTGTGTTCGTGAGCGAGAGTTGGTTGCACAGCTGAGCAACTGCGTGAGTAACTTATTCTTTCTTCATGTTGGACTTTCAAATAGTCTTGCGAGAGTCAGTACATGCCAGTATTACGATGCCCCTTACACATACAAAATAATACTGTTGGAAGCTGTTATCTGTGTTTTCCGTTACTGATTTTGTAAGACTATGTGAACTTTATCTTTGTTTGCGGGATCGGGGGACAACTGTAATTATTTGCTGCAGTTGGTATTTACATTCGTGTGGCCTGATAAACGTTAAATTGTAGTTCTAATGTTAGAAAGGATTATAGCCCGACCTGAGGAGTTATTCTACAGGTGTGTGTGTGTGTGTGGGAGGAGGAGGGGAGGGAGAATGGAGGGGGGGGGGGGGGCACAAAAATATGGAAACACGAAGAACGCAACACTTACCATGCTTAATACGCTATAGGAAACCTAGTGGTGGTCGAAACAGCTTCCAGTCATCTTGGAACGTATAGATACTGGTCCTATACAGTTTTCAATGGAACTTATGCCACTCTTCCTGTAAAATTGTGTCAAGATCAGATAACGATGATACAAGTGGACAGCGATCACGCACCCAGCTCTCCAAAGTAGATCACAAACTCTCCATAATTTGTTTACTATGGTGGCCCAGGAGAGATACGAAAAATCATTTTCGTGCTCGTGAAATCAGTCCTAGAAGATGCGACCTGTGTGAACAGGGGCTCTGTCTTCTTGGAACAAGTCTTCACCGTTCAGGAACAAACATTATAACATGGGGTGGACTTGATCAGCCAAAATGGTCGCATAACCCTTTGCAGTAATGCGACCTTGCAGAGTGACCACGAAGCCCATGGAATATGATATGGCTGACCAAATCATCACCGAATCCCCGCCATATTTTATTCTTGTTAAGTACACTCAGCCAGAAATTTGAAACATTTTGAAATGAGGCTCATCCAACCAAATTACTTTCCTCTATTGCTCCAAAGTTCAGGTTTCGTGTCTACGGCACCACGTCTCCCTGTTACTGTCCTTTGGTCGACTGATGAGTTGTTTTGGAATTCCAGCTCGCCCTCCAGTTCCCTACTCATGGAGCTTCCTTCGTTTTTATTTCATGCTAACAGATTCGCGAGTGATAAATTCAGTTCTACATTAACCTTTACAGCTGTCGCCCCTTTACTTCTTGACCAAATTCTCTTCAATGACAGTCACGATCACTCAACACACACTTTCGCTAGCGTTATGACTTTGCGGATGATGTTTTCCGCTTTCCCTGTATGCGGTGCAAATATTCGATATGGTGCGCCTTGTAATACCAAACACTTTGGCTCCTTTCGCTACGGAAGCTCTCACCATACCAGCACCAACAATTTGTCCACGTTCGAATTCAGTTGGTTCCGACATAATGCAATCTCAAACACACAGAACACTGTTTGACCACGTCTGACACTTGCACTGAACAGGTACCGTTCGTAGTCAAATACAATAACATAGCCTGCAGGCTCAGTTTGGGTTTGCATGTACACTGAAGTGCCGTAGGAACTGGTATAGGCATGCGTATACAAATACAAAGATATACAAACAGACAGAACACGGCGCTGCTGTCGGCAACACCTATATAAGACAACAAGTGTCTGCCGCAGTTGTTAGGTCGGTTACTGCCTCTGCAATGGCAGGTTATCGAGATTTAAGTCAGTTTGAACGTGGTGTTATAGTCGGTGCGCGAACGATGGAACACAGCATCTTCGAGGTAGCGATGAAGTGAAGATTTTCCCGTACGACCATTTCACGAGTATTCCAACAATATCAGGAATCCGGTAAAACATCAGATCTCTAATATCGCTGAGGCTGGAAAAAGATCCTCCAAGATCTGGACAAACGACGATCGTTCTACGCGACAGAAGTGCAACCCTTACGGAAATTGTTACAGAGTTCAATGCCGGGCCATCAACAAGTGTCAGCGTGCGAACCATTCAGCGAAACGAAGGCCGAAGGCCCACTTGTGTACCCCTGATATCTGCACAACACAAAGCTTTACGCCTCACCTGGCCCCGTCAACACCGATATTGGACTGTTGATGACTGGAAACTTGTTGCCTGGTCGGACGAGTCTCGTTTCAAATTGTATCGAGCGAATGGACGAGTTCGGGTATGGAGACAACCTCATAAATCCAAGAAACCTGCGTGTCAGCAGGGGACTGTTCAAGCTAGTGGAGGCACTTTAATGGTGTGGGGCGCATGCATTTGGATTGATATGAAACCCCTGATACGTCTATACACGACTCTGACAGGAGACACGTACGTAAGCACCCTGTCTGATCACCTGCACCCATTCGTGTCCATGGTGCATTCCGACGGACTTGGTTTCCAGCAGGACAATGCGACATCCCACACATCAGAAAAACTCTTGTGAGTTTAAACACTTCTGCTCGCCACCAAACTCCTCAGACATGAACATTATTGAGCATATCTGGGATTCCTTGCAACGTGCTATTCAGAAGAGATCCCTACCCCCTCGTACTCTTACGGATCTATGGACAGCCCTGCAAGATTCATGATGTCAGTTCCCTCCAGGACTACTTCAGACATTAGTCGAGTCCATGCCACGTCGTGTTGCGGCACTTCTGCGTGCTCGCGGGGGCTCTTCACCATATTAGGCAGGTGTACCAGTTTCTCTGGCTCTTCGTTGTATGTTCAGGCACGCATTTCTCGCGGCGCTTCCGTATCTTTGTCCAACCCCTGTAAATGAACTTTGCTCTTACAGCGTTATGTTCTCGATACTCTGCTTCCACTACTTACATCAAGCATTATTTGTGTTGATAAAATTTGATTTGAATCCACAATTTATGTCAGCCTACCATTCGCACATGTATGAACATTATTTAATATACTTATATTTGGTTTAAACTAACACCCTCTGGTTTCATCAATATCATTAATCCTATGAGATTTATCTAGTCAATTCACTTGTTTATATAATGTTCACTAATTTATGCTTTTACTCAAAAGAATTTGAGAAACAATTCTGTATTAAATGTAGGGGCTTAAATGCGATGGTGCATGTCCGATCCCTTTGATATCATAACGAGTCAAGCCAGCAAATTAGGTTATGCATTGTCCACACTGATAGCTACAAACAAAACCGCCAGCGTGCTCGTAGGTGCTACGAAATTGCCTTGTGGTATTTCTGACATTATCTGTACAACGGTCGCCATTAAAGAGCGATATGTTGAGTTCTTTCTGCAAGGTCGTCCTGTATCCAGTCACAAATCAGTCCTGATACTCCGTGAGTTCGTATTTTGTTCACTGAACGACAGTGTGGAACTGTATGGAGTGCATTTCTAAAGTAAAGGAGCCTGGGCGTCAACGTCTACTGCACTCTGGATCGCATGGAGGAGCAGAGTTCCGCGAGATCTCTCTTCTTTCCGCGCAACAGCACGACTGGAACATGAACAGCAGCGGTACAGAAAGTACCCTCTGTCACGCACTATAAGGTTGCCTGTGGACTATAGATGTGGATGTAAGGCACTGCGATGCTCAAGTCAGTTTCGTATTGAGTTGAGGAAAGCTTCACTGATTTCAGAATACTCCGTCAGGCTAATAAGTTTCGAGACTAGGTGAATAAAAAGTATAGAAACATCGAGATGGGTTTTCTACATAGTCTGCTCCAAATTCAGTAGTACACACAGAACGTTCATACAACCATGTAAATTGTTAGATAAGACCTCCATTGCAGTGTTGTTCAACTCGAGCGTCACATGGCAAGAACTTCGGTTGTATCGTCAAAACTTTGGTCCTTCATATAAATTTCTGTACTTTCTCGTTTGGTAGTAGGTTCTACATCAACCTCTACATCTAAGTACATACATTTTCCGCAAGCCACCGTACGTGGCGTGGCGAAGGTTGCAAGCTCCTCACTTCCGATTCTAATCAAGACTTTAATAAAAATGGCAGGGGTAATGTTAATCAGAACTCTGGGAGGAGCTGTGGTCTAAATAATAATGGATTTATTCATTCTTAACATCACAAGACAAAAAATGGATAAAGAAATGTCACACAAACATTTTCATTTGACAAACTCTTTCACTAAGATGCGGTCTATGGTGCACAAAGTGATCAGCTGGAGATCAACACACGACACTAACCAGAACACTAATCACATTACCTGACCCTTCATACATGTGAATACGTGGTATGGCCCAAAAAACTACGCTTCAGTAAAGCATCTACACTACTGGCTATTAAAATTGCTACACCACGAAGATGACGTGCTACAGACGCGAAATTTAACCGACAGGAAGAAGATGCTGTATTACGCAAATGATTAGCTTTTCAGAGCATTCACACAAGGTTGGCGCCGGTGGCGACACGTACAACGTGCTGATATGAGGAAAGTTTCCAACCGATTCTTATACGCAAGCAGCAGTTGACTGGCTTTGCGTGGTGAAACGTTGTTGTCATGCCTCGTGTAAGGAGGAGAAATGCGTACCATCACGTTTCCGACTTTGATAAAGGTCGGATTGTAGCCTATCGCAATTGCTGTTTATCGTATCGCGACATGCTGCTCGCGTTGGTCGAGATCCAATGACTGTTAGCAGAATCGGTGGATTTAGGAGGATAATACGGAACGCCGTGCTGGATCCCAACGGCCTCGTGTCACTAGCAGCCGAGATGACAGGCATCTAATCCGCATGGTAGTAACGGATCGTGCAGCCACGTCTCGATCCCTGAGACAACAGATGGGGACGTTTGCAAGACAACATCCATCTGCACGAACAGTTCGACGATGTTTGCAGCAGCATGGGCTATCAGCTCGGAGACCATGGCTGCGGTTACCCTTGACGCTGCATCACAGACAGGAGTGCCTTCAATGGTGTACTCAACGACGAACCTGGGTGCACGAATGGCAAAACGTCATTTTATCGGATGAATCCAGGTACTGTTTACAGCATCATTATGGTCGCATCCGTGTTTGGCGACATCGCGGTGAACGCACACTGAAAGCGTGTATTCGTCATCGCCATACTGGCGTATCACCCGGCGTGATAGTATGGGGTGCCCTTGGTTACACGTCTCGGTCACCTCTTGTTCGCAGTGACGGCACTTCGAACAGTGGACGATACATTTAAGATGTGTTACTACCCTTGGCTCTACCCTTCATTCGATCCCTGCGAAACCCTACATTTCAGCAGGATAATGCACGACCGCATGTTGCAGGTCCTGTACGGGCCTTTCTGGATACAGAAAATGTTCGACTGCTGCCCTGGCCAGCACATTCTCCAGTTCTCTCACCAATTGAAAACTTCTGGTCAATGGTGGCCGAGCAACTGGCTCGTCACAATACGCCAGTCACTACTCTTGATGAACTGTGGTACCGTGCTGAAGCTGCATGGGCAGCTGTACCTGTACACGCCATCCAAGCTGTGTTTGACTCAACTCCCAGGCGTATGAAGGCCGTTATTACGGCCAGAGGTGGTTGTTCTGGGTACTGATTTCTCAGGATCTGTGCACCCAAATTGCTTGAAAGTGTAATCACATGTCAGTTCTGGTATAATATATTTGTCCAAAGAATACCCATTTATCATCTGCATTTCTTCTCGGTGTAGCAATTTTAGTGGCCAGTAGTGTATAGTCTGCTATTCCATAAAGATAAATATTGTTCCAAAGAACAGGGAGCTGAGAAGAGTATTCTGGATCCCTACGCCATAACAGCGAATACTCCTGCTGTTCTGGGCGGCTCACCACGATAGGTTCGACGACTGGAGTCATGGATGGCTGGTGGACCCGTTTGCTGGTCTGCCAAACCAATTTGACTCCATACCACGACTTTGCGTGACGAAGTATGTCAAATGTTTAGACAGCTGACTCAAAATAAATAAGTACACCCACGCGTCACTCATTGTGTGCATGATGCCAGAGCCGGCCGCGGTGGTCTAGCGGTTCTAGGCGCTCAGTCAGGAACCGCGCGACTGCTACGGTCGCAGGTTCGAATCCTACCTCGGGCATGGATGTGTGTGATGTCCTTAGGTTAGTTAGGTTTAATTAGTTCTAAGTTCTAGGGGACTTATGACCACAGATGTTGAGTCCCATAGTGCTCAGAGCCATTTGAACCATTTGAACCATGATGCCAGAAGCAGTATCTCTGATGGTTCAGATGGTAACTGTCACAGGCTATAAGTAGCACACTAGCAAAGGACACAAGTCTCACTGTTTAGGTAAAGACCTGGAATTCTTTACTAGCAAAGCTCCAGTACAAGAGTGACCTCTTCTCTTTCTCTCAGCTTTCCTCGCCAGCTCGGTAGCTGCATCGAAAGAGCTCGTGTGCCACCAGTGCACCAGCCCTTTGTTGACTGCTCGTGGCACGGAGGCTTGTCTGCACCTGCCTCCATTCACGTAGCCCGATGACGTCATGTCTACCAGCTGCCCTGCAGTCGCTCTGTGGGTCACCGCCGCCTGGAGAGAGCTGTGTCCCCTCCGCCTCACAGGGCTGGCGGACGACGACTGTCCTGTCTGCTTGGCACCCAATCTGCCCAGCTGCTGTACCCGCTCCAGTGCCAGCGACTTCTCCAACCGCCTGGTACGTTTCCATCCACTCAGCTCCTGTAGTCTGCACAATGCTTACATGGGGACTTAGCGCTGTGTATTTACAAATATGTTTACAGTATAAAACAGTGAAAATTATAACGAAATTCTAAAGGATTGCTTTACATGATTATTCCAAGAATAAAAAAATTAAATGGTTTACAGAGCTCTTTCGACAAAAATAATATCTTATTCTATTTTACAAGTATTCTTTGATTTTATTGCAGCAATAATTTTAAATTATTGATTTTCTGTGTCTAAATCTTTACAATCTTAATTAGTGGTAACGTGTTGTAATGTATGATAGTGTAGTCTTAGTTTCCCATAACCTTTCATGCAACTCAAATTACAAAGCCGGCTTAGACTACACATTCATTTCAGTCACTCTTATACCATCTAAGTCTACTACTTATTCATGCAACCCTACTACTAAAAAAAGAGATATACGAACTACTGAAGGTATTAGACTTCCGATTACTTTTTGTCGTTATGGTGGCACTAAAGCTGGTGTAAGGCATGAATCTCAATGATTGCCCGCATCTCGTGGTCGTGCGGTAGCGTTCTCGCTTCCCACGCCCGGGTTCCCGGGTTCGATTCCCGGCGGGGTCAGGGATTTTCTCTGCCTCGTGATGGCTGGGTGTTGTGTGCTGTCCTTAGGTTAGTTAGGTTTAAGTCGTTCTAAGTTCTAGGGGACTGATGACCATAGATGTTAAGTCCCATAGTGTTCAGAGCCAATCTCAATGAGTGCCAATGTCACCAGTCTGCTCCCTCTCCTGTATGGCAATATAATTATTCTGCAAAATTCTCTTTTTGATGAAACTGACACAACATTTTCTCAGGTTGGTGTAGAAATTTTCCGCTCCAGCTGCTGAAAAAAATGGTTCAAATAGCTCTGAGCACTATGGGACTGAACTTCTGAGGTCATCAGTCCCCTCGAACTTAGAACTACTTAAATCTAACTAACCTAAGGACAGCACACACGTCCATGCCCGAGGCAGAATTCTAACCTGCGACCGTAGCGGTCGAGCGGTTCCAGATTGTAACGCCTAGAACCGCCCGGACACACCGGCCGGCCCAGTTGTTGAAACACTCATAAAAAGCACAAGGTACTATCGACATTTGATGGCAAAGCTACATTTCTTCTGTTTTTTTCTTTCTCACAAATTGATTGTGCACCTCGCTCACTGTGCAAACACATACCAAAGTGACCCGCCCATTCCGTGCTCTTGCCACATAGTACAAACTATCGCCCAAAATTTACTACACAGGGGCTCGCGAACTACTCGCGAAAGCCCACACGAATATCATCGCCCAATAGTTCTAGGGGACTGATGACCTAAGATGTTACGTCCCATAGTGCTAAGAGCCATTTGAACCATTTTTTTCCTTCTAGATCGTCGTATTTAAGCGTAATACCATTGATGAGGCTAGGTCCGAGTTCAGTTTCAGATGAGTTTTATACCTCTTCTGCATATTCAATTAGTCATTGACGTAGGTTGACATTTCCTCGCCCCCCTCGTCCTGGGTTCGGTCCCCGAATCTCAGTTTTCTCGACCTGACCTCCACTTCCGTTTCCTCCGTTGTTCATTCGCGCACATCTTCCATTATCACTGAAACAGGATCCATGGTTTCGCCATACATTGTTTTGTTGGTCTGTAGCGTTCATTCCTGGGTCCATTCCAGCCACTGTGGCGTAGTACATTCCAGTCCAGTCTCTTCGTTGTACAAATTCATTGCTCCAGAAATTTCCCAACTGTGAATGGTTTCCGTAAGGCGTTCCATTTGGTACATTTCTGTTCCTTCTATTGTAATGGTTATTTGTGGACGCGACATAGGGCCTGTGACGTATCTGTCAAAGTGTCCTCTGAGTTCTCTGATATTCCCTGTTCGGAATGCGTACTCTAATTCGTAAAGAGTGCTACGGAAAGTACTGAGCTCGACATTTGCACTCGCCAGCTAATACTTGCTGATATGCAGACGGAATTTTTTTGTAACAGTGACATATGATTTCACCGCTGTACAGCGTGGTACGTCAAAATACTGGTTCTTATCAATCATTGCATCAAGGAATTTCACTGGGCTTTTGTAGCCTGAACTCTCTAAATCTGTACCAAAAATCATCTCGTACTTTACGCGCTCTTGCGTCTCCTTTGGACCAGTGGATATTTAGGAAGCTGTCCTTGAACTCCAAGTAACTTCTACACGTCGCTGTTACTCCGCGCATTTTCTCCGCAACTGACCCTTGCAAGTGTCCGGAAATAAAGTCTAATTTGTATTTTAAAGGCCAATTTGGAGGTAAATAGATTTCAAATTGTGATATCCAGGTGCGTGGGTGAATGAAATTACCCTCAGTTCGGAAAATTTCTAACTTGTAAAAAGTGTTGAAAATCAAATGGCGTTTCGTTGACAACTTCCGTCCTACGGAAAATATCGATCCTTTGTATGTCGTCGTTCGATGTCCGTTCATTTGTGCTCCCTCCACAGCATCGAGAAAATGCGACGTCCATCTCATCATGTCCTCTGCTCGCTGCTAACGGTATACAGTTATCCGTCCTGTCTGAATTTGTTTCTGTTTCTGTTGCGTTCACGCTTGGCCGCATTCATTGTTTCCTCAGCGCCTCATCCAATTTCTTCTCCATATGCGTGTTGAGATTTGAGTGAAAGGACAGTCCGGACCTCTCAGTCTCGCTCACTGGAATTGCAGTTGTTACCTCCGAACCAGTCCCTAATTTGCGCAACTCAGACTCTAATTTCTCCATGGCCGCTGTCGCATGAATATCCGCGGCTTCACGAATTTTCGTGTCGACGCGCTGCTCCGCGTCATTTTGCCGCTTTTCCACGCTGTCGACCTTCTGGTTCAAATTGATCATACGCGTTAAATTGTTTTCGATTCTGCATTTGCTACTCGTCTTGCGAAACTTGCTGTTCCCCTGGCTCCCTATGACGTCTTATTAGCATCATATGCAATCTTTAAACTTTTGATTGCTTTGGTGTTTACTTTACGTAGGTTTTCCTAGAGTTTATTTGCCCGTGACTTGTGTTCCTCACGCATCTGATTTACCTAAGTACCGATATTTTTTATGTCCGTCCTCGTCTCATTAATTTTCTCCTCCATTCCTTTTAGTCCAGCCTCCATTCTCTTTAGTCTATCAAGTTTCTTCTCCATTCCTATTAAAAATGTCACCAGACTGAAGTCCTCTTCCTTTTCCTCAGTATAGTGATCGACCGAACTATGGGTTCCCTGCACCACTACCAGTCATTTCACTTCCTGGTCCACTCGCAAACAGAGCGAGGGGAAAACGACGATCTACAAGCCTCCCTGCGAATCCTAATCTCTCTAATCTTATTCATGCCCCATAAGCGAAATCTAAGTTGGCGGCAGTAGAATCGTTTTGCAGTCAGCCTCAAATGCCTGTTCTCTAAATTCTCTCAATAGTGCTCCTCTAAAAGAACGTCGTCTTCCCTCCAGATTCCCATTTCAATCCCCAAAGCATCTACGTAATACTTGCGTTGTTCGAACCAAATCTAGCAGCCGGTCCCTGAATTGATTTGATGTCTTCCTTCAATATGAACTTGTACGGATCCCAAACACTTGAACAGTACTCAACAATGTATCGCGCTAGTGTCCTACATGTTACCGTCATTGTAGATGAACCACAAACTGACCTTTCACCTTCTGTGTTACAATCCTTACATGATCGTTGCATTTCATGTTGCTTTACAATGTTGCGCCAAATATTCAATCAGCGGACTGACAAGCAGCCGCTTCGGTCGCAGGTTCGAATCCTGCCTCGGGCATGGATGTGTGTGATGTCCTTAGGTTAGTTAGGTTTAAGTAGTTCTAAGTTCTAGGGGACTGATGACCTTAGAAGTTAAGTCCCATAGTGCTCAGAGCCACTTGAACCATTTTTGACAAGCAGCAAGCTACTAATGTACCCGCACATTATGGGTTTGAGTTTCCATTTGCATTATCCTACATTTCTCTCCAATTGGAGCTAGGTTCGTATTGATAACAGGAAGTCTCGTCATTTGTGACGACTTTTTCTGGAAAAGAATTTCTGTGTTGAATGAAGTCGTGGCATGTGTCCACACGTCATTGCTTTTGTTCAGGAGTCTCGGAGTGTGTGACAAACTTGCACTTTTCTTTTCTTCAAAACATTCTGGAGAATGTGTTGCACATCTGATTTAGAGATGTTGCTCCATTGCGATTTGTTACACAAACGCCGTTGACACTCTATGGTCTCACGTCCACTACTTAATACTGCCTGCTCACAGCTGATTGGTCGAATGCACATCTGTTGTTTACAGCTGTTAGTTCAAGTTGCCACCGTAATTAAACCCTTAACATAAAAGCCCAAGTTATCTCGTTTTTATTATTTTCACAGAAACTTAAAATTCCGACTATACTTTTAAGAACAGGCTTCAAAAAATAAAACTTCACTTATATCCGTTCAGCATTGATAGTCAAATATTCGGTCGCTAGAGAGCATGTGGACCTACATTTGTAGCGCGTTTCGGTTGAGGTGGTTGCCAATAGATACCGTCCTTACTGCGTGCGTCTTTGGATACTCGACAATAAAAGACACACATTCAGCCTTTGTTATATAGGCATCCTTCGTTTGACACTGAATTTAGCGGGCTCAGAAAGCGAAAAAGAATGTGATGTTACTTCACTAGAGACAAACTGACGACGGTTCGTCAGTTGAGTGACTAGTCCTCATCCGTGGTACGAAGTAAATACATCCACTGAGCTCCAGCCAGCTCCTCCAATATTTATGTTCTCAGGGAACCGTTGTAAAATACATGGTTAGAGCAGGGGCAGATTAATGTAGTTTTGTGAGTGAGGTTGTTATCTATAAGAGAAAGAAGATCCACGGCTACTCCCCTTAAAAGTTGAAGAAAAAAACGTCAAAAACTACTGATTTAAGCTATTGTGATACTAAAAAATATCATACAGTTGTAAACAGTGTTTTATTTTAGACACAAAAGTATTAAATTTCTTGAAATGTGTAGCTTTCACACCCTTTTTCTGAGTAACTTCTTTTGTATACTGGTTAACACATGACAACAAGTTCATAACCCTTCTGTTAACACAGAATTGAGAATAAAAGAAAATAAACTGAAATTAGAATAGCATACTTTTAAAACTGTAGTTCTTAATTTATCGACATTTATATTTTCCCCAGTTTAGTTCATAAATATATATATGTACTTTTATTTTGAAAATAATAATTGTAAAGTCTTGAATAAATGCTCAAATAATTTTTTCTAATTTTTATTTTCGATACAATTCACAGTGACACTCGTTTTTAAACAAAGTGGGAATAAAAAATGCAACATCGATATTAATTATGTTACCAAAATAATGTATTTCAGACTAATTTCTTCAAATAAGTACAATGTATACACTGAGAATGATAGTAATCGTTACAGTAGGTAAGCTTACTTACAGGTACGTAAAGCCATATTTTTGAATATAATATTGTGTTTCTTTGATACAATGAGTGATTAAAATCTGTCAAGGAAGATGTTTTTACAAAAAAACTATCATGTTTATATTTTTCATTTTAGTTCTCTACAGATGTTTGCTCCATTCATATTGGCGTCAAATTAGAACTTTTTTTAGCTTTTATTCAACGTTATTATCTAAATGTGTGAATGCTGATTACTCAATCTTTTTTACATCACAGAAGAACAACAGTCATTATCTTAAATATTAGCCGCACTTAGCAAAACATATCAGCATATCTCTTCTGCTCTTTCCGCCCTTCTCACTATACCTATCTTTAATTTTTTCTTTGTCAATAAAGGAAGCCCAGTTAAACGATTTTGCCCACAACGGTTTCTTAAACGATTCTTAATGGGTTTAAGTGTCGAGAAAGATCTCTCTGCTGTTGCGGTTGATACAGGAAGAGAAGTAAGAATCAACATCAAAGATCTAATTGCAGGGAAAATTTCTGGAGTGCAAAACTGCGAACACTTAACAGCTTATCCTGGCATAAGGGTTTTGTTTGCGTCTTCCTTTCTCCATTCTGTCACCCACAGTTTGATCTCTGCTTTCAGATTAGAAATGCAGTCACTTTCATCCTCTCCAATTACTTTGTAATAGTAGGTAGTCAGTGTTTCTGCATCCCTAATAACTGACTCCAAGGCTATTGTTGAAGATGAGCAGAGTTTTGGTAGAAGTGTGTTGAGATTACAGAAGTTGAGAAGGTCTTTAGAAAATCTGTTTTCTATATCAGTGTTTATTGTGTCAAGAACAGGGATAAAGACATTCACGCTAAAATATTTTTCCATGCTTAATGGAGCGGCGTTGGGCCTGTTAACTTGTCGAGCTGTGATCTTGGGTGTTGGAATGGTGCTTCCTATATCATCTGCCAGTTTTTGTGCTTGATCGTACACCACGCCGAATTCTGCAACCACATTTTTTCGCTCTGTTTTCAAAACTGAGAAAGTATCGGTTAAGATCTCAGTTGCTTTGCTAACATCAATAGTCTCTTTTTGGAAAAATCTACTGAAAGGTAACATTTGGCTGAGAACCTCAGCAAGGTACACGAGAGTTACAATGAATTCTCCATTGCTGATTGCATATAAAAGGGACTTAGCTGTTTCTAGCTGTTATGTTGGAGGTATCCCCTGAAAAATGTCATCATTGCGAAATTTGCTCAAGGCATGACACGATTTTTAAATGGTTTTTACAAAAGACATTGCAGATAGATGCCTTTCTACCCACCCTGTTTCACACTTAGAGAGTAGCTGGTACCGTACGTGCTTTATGAGCACAGCATTTCTTTTTGACGAGGAGGTAAAAAAAAGAGACAACCCCTCTAATGATACCAATCGAGATTTGCACTAGTAGCACGCCAGAGCACTTAGAAATAGACAAGCTCAAAGAACAGTTAAAACAAGGGACTCGTTCAGCATTATTACATGCTTCCTTTATTGTAGCGACTGCTGCTACAACCTCGGAACTCATGACAGAGCATCCATCTGTTGGAATATCAATGCATTTCTAAGAACGAGATTAAGTGTTTTCAGAGAGTATAAGTAATACAGGAACAATATGCACTGATCAACATAATGTACAAGGAGCCACTTACATATTATCTTCTGTTTTTTAGAGAAGAAAGATGTTATCTTTGAAATAGCGGCCTTCAAATGACGCCACTCGGCGTCGCATTTGACAGGTCCAGGCCTCGGATCGTCGTCTATGAAATGTCGGCACGTGACGTCAGAGTAGCAGTAGCAGTATCAGTAACGGTACCAGCAAAGCTGCTCGCGGTGGTATCAAAACTTATTGCCGTAATGTAGCTAGGAGAATACTGAATTAAATGACTAAATCTACTGACCAAGACTCTAATTCGCGTGCAGATTACAAAAATTACCATTTGATTTTAATTTAGTTTCAACTCTCTGAGGAGTGCGATCGCCACCTTCGCCCCCCAGCCCCCTTTATCCGGCCTTGGGTTGGACTTCACAGCTACACAGAAACTAAAAAAACTTACTGCTAGTTTCAGGATATTTCAACCAAAGTACATTGCGCGGGTATACTTGAGATTTTATTATTGGTTGTCTTCATGATTTTCTAACTCATTGTTTTGAGCTTCAAAAACTATCTGTATTTATGTTCAGAGGAAACCATTTTGAAATACATGGTTAGACTCCACAGTTATAACGAAACTAAAAAATGAGTTGCAGATATCAGGATGCTTTAGTCAAAGTCCAGTCCACGAGTACACTCGGTATTTTATTATCTGTGGTCTTTAAAATCTTGTAACTCATTATCCTGAGTTTGAAAAGCCTTCATTATGTGCCTAAAAATAATGACATTCATTACAGGATGTTTTTTATTGATTAAAAAACATTTTGGACGTAATTTTAAAAAATCTGTGTGTTAAGAGGTTTTGCGCTGACGTTGGTAGTGCACCATGGATGTCATCGGTATCAGAACTTTTGTTACAGACGGTGTATGACACCAGCGACAAGCACTGCCCCACCTCGATCGATATGACGATTCTGGAGGGAGAAAGGAACCTCCTGCTAGCAAGGGGTCGCTCCATTGCCATACTTGCGTCTGAGAATGAATAAAACGTGTCGTAGTGATCACCCTACAGGCATCCACGATCAGTGTCCTCACTCGTGTCGTCGAACTGGTGGCGTTTAGTTAGATAAATAAAATTAGGCGAAGACGCATGTTCTTGATACGCTCCTGACAAGGGCCTGTCCATGACAACTGTAATTCCAGCCGGCCCTTTATTTCCGGGCAATATTGTGGCGGCTCACTCTTTCCCTTAGGCCGATCTCAGCCCTCCCCAATATCCTCCGCAGCCACTCTCTCGTCGCCCCCCCCCCCCCCCTCACCACCACTCCCCAGCGGAGCCCACCCCTTCCGGTCCGCCGTACAGCCAATCCCCACACCCCGGCCGCTACGAGCGCGCGCCCGCGCGTCAATTCCACTAACTTAGTTGGGCGCTCATCTGGCGGCGGCTCATCTAATTTCGCCCCCCTCTGCCCCCCCCCTCCCCCCCAACCCGGCCTCTACCCACCCGCGCGGTTCGAGTGGCGCCGCGCAGGGCAGACCTAGGGCCGCGCCGCGAAGCGCAGCGGCGAGATTCGAATGCTCCGGCCCGCCTGCTGGTCTGGCCGCGGCAGCTGCCCCCGGCCGCCCCCGCCGCCCCCGCCACCCCCGCCAGTCACCCCTCGGCCACCGCCACCCGGGCGCTGGCGCTGGCGCGCGCTAAGTGCCTTTGACAGGGAGGGCCCCTCATTACGGCCCGGAACGAGGTTAAAACGGACCCGCCCGGCCCACGCCCGAATTTGGGGGGGCGGCGACGTCTCTTGCGGAGTCATCTGCGGCCGCCTCGTGTCCGCGATAATTGCCTCGGCTCTTTACCCTCCGCTGACCGCAAACAAATATTTGACAAGATCCACTCGACACGGCTAACCTTTTTGTCCTCCCTGTCACAGATACGATGATTGCCTTTGTGAAATATCAAAAACTGGTTTATTTCAAGTACCCCACTCCTAAAATACGCAGTGATCGATAACCATTCTTTGCTTCTGAATCTCTAATTGCGGCGCTACCTGCTGGCTAAATTACGGTAATTCAGGTCCGCCTATTATGCAAACAGTTGCTCTTTTCAATGTCCAGACATCAGCACTTTGTTGTTACCATAACTTCTGTACAACGCATACAAGCTCTAATTATTTTAATTTTATTCCTATTTTGCAGCACTGAAAGTGGTTGTATTCAATATATAGGAAGTCTAAATAAAAACGCCTTCAGTCACAATTTTTTCTCGTATTTTATGAAAGTACGTGATGCATTTCGGAACCTGTGGGTCCACCTTCAGGTGCAAGTCGCCTAATGCATACTTTCAATTTGCACTGGAATGAGGTGAAACGCATTTTCCTGTTGTGAGAAAGTTAGATGTTAGGTTTACTACTTCGTGAATCGAATGCGGAGTGGTTTTTCCACAGTTTCTCTCACATTTCCACACTCGATTCACGAAATGTGAAACACAACAATTCACTTATTCATAACAGGAAAATGCATTTCACCTCACTCAAGAGCAAATGTAAATTATATTAGACGATTATCACATGAAGATGGTCCCACAAGATCTCAAATACATCACGTCAGTTAATTAAACATGAAAAAAGTGACTGAAGGCATTTTATTCAAATTTGCTAAGTTTTGATTTTTTATTATTTATGAGTAAGCCCATTAGGAATTCGCAAGTACCTAGAGCTGGGAATTTGCCTTCCTTTGTGCTCACCATTTTTTTTTTTCATTATGTTCTCGTGTGCTTTCCTTCTCTCTTCAAGACGTCCTGTTCCAGTCTTCTTCTCTTGGTCACCTTGACATTTGTGAATTTTGAACCTAAAAATTTCGTGATTATGTACATCTTGTGGTGCACTTCCTGTCAGTTTTGGGTCAGTTTCGATCTCGTCAATCCATTCTATCTGTCCTTTTTGGCACCACTCCTGTTGTCAGGGATTTCGAATATTTGTTTTATAAATCAGTCTCGACAGATTGTTTCAATGTGTCCATAAAATCTTAACCTGTGTTTTTTAATGTTAGTGTGGATATTTGTGTATTGTTTGAATTGCTGTTTTCCTCTGAGACGGTATTGCTCATCTAAAAGTTTAGGGCCTCGAGTTTTTCTTACGATTTTGCGTCCCCTTTTCTCAATGCTTTCAATGTCTGTTTTCCTGTTCAAAATTAGTGATTCTGATCCACAGAGGCACTCTCCCTTAATTACTTTACGGTAGTGTCACAGTTTATTTCCTGTAGATATTTTGAGTAAATCGGTATTCAAGTCCTACCTTTTGGCAACTAATTTTGTTTGCTTTTGTTTCGATTCTATTTTCGTGAATGGTTTCACCGAGGAATTTAAAATGTGGAGCTCGTTTGATTTGCCGTATTTCGACTCCATGAATTGTGGTGCTCGTTTATTGCAGGTCGTGTATACTGCCCTTTCAAATATTATCTGGTAACCTGAGTTTTCTGCAGTTTCTTCCAAAAGCTCAGTCTGATTTTTGGCTGATAAAATGTTGCTGGTTAAGGTTACTAAATCGTTGCAAATGCTGGGCTATCTGTAGACAACTCGCCTGTGTCAGTGTTAAGTAATAATTATTATCATTGTTTTTATGTTTCCTGAAGTCCCTTAGTTGCTTCTATGTTATGATTAATGTTACCTTTTTGGAGATGCGGTCCGTCTGTGGAACCAAATGAGAGGTTGTTTGTTTTTATAACGGGCGCTTTCACTTCCTTTTAATTACGAAGTATCCTCAGTGGCTTATAAAACTTATTTCTCACTTGAAAATTTCATTTTCATCACGGGAAAGACCAGCTAAGGTGAAGCGGTTAAGTTAAATGTGTTAACTAACATCGTAAACCATGGTGTAAGCAGCACACAGAGGTAAAATTCCAGTGCGGCACACACTTGTGACAATAAGTACTCAAAACATCGTAAGGAGTACCAAACAATAATTTATCTCAAGAAATTTAGGCCCCAAAAAATTGTTTCTCGCCTAACAATAAGATAATAACAAAAAAACTGTAATACAGTTAACATATTTGGAAACATCATATAAGATACTTATTATATACACTCCTGGAAATGGAAAAAAGAACACATTGACACCGGTGTGTCAGACCCACCATACTTGCTCCGGACACTGCGAGAGGGCTGTACAAGCAATGATCACACGCACGGCACAGCGGACACACCAGGAACCGCGGTGTTGGCCGTCGAATGGCGCTAGCTGCGCAGCATTTGTGCACCGCCGCCGTCAGTGTCAGCCAGTTTGCCGTGGCATACGGAGCTCCATCGCAGTCTTTAACACTGGTAGCATGCCGCGACAGCGTGGACGTGAACCGTATGTGCAGTTGACGGACTTTGAGCGAGGGCGTATAGTGGGCATGCGGGAGGCCGGGTGGACGTACCGCCGAATTGCTCAACACGTGGGGCGTGAGGTCTCCACAGTACATCGATGTTGTCGCCAGTGGTCGGCGGAAGGTGCACGTGCCCGTCGACCTGGGACCGGACCGCAGCGACGCACGGATGCACGCCAAGACCGTAGGATCCTACGCAGTGCCGTAGGGGACCGCACCGCCACTTCCCAGCAAATTAGGGACACTGTTGCTCCTGGGGTATCGGCGAGGACCATTCGCAACCGTCTCCATGAAGCTGGGCTACGGTCCCGCACACCGTTAGGCCGTCTTCCGCTCACGCCCCAACATCGTGCAGCCCGCCTCCAGTGGTGTCGCGACAGGCGTGAATGGAGGGACGAATGGAGACGTGTCGTCTTCAGCGATGAGAGTCGCTTCTGCCTTGGTGCCAATGATGGTCGTATGCGTGTTTGGCGCCGTGCAGGTGAGCGCCACAATCAGGACTGCATACGACCGAGGCACACAGGGCCAACACCCGGCATCATGGTGTGGGGAGCGATCTCCTACACTGGCCGTACACCACTGGTGATCGTCGAGGGGACACTGAATAGTGCACGGTACATCCAAACCGTCATCGAACCCATCGTTCTACCATTCCTAGACCGGCAAGGGAACTTGCTGTTCCAACAGGACAATGCACGTCCGCATGTATCCTGTGCCACCCAACGTGCTCTAGAAGGTGTAAGTCAACTACCCTGGCCAGCAAGATCTCCGGATCTGTCCCCCATTGAGCATGTTTGGGACTGGATGAAGCGTCGTCTCACGCGGTCTGCACGTCCAGCACGAACGCTGGTCCAACTGAGGCGCCAGGTGGAAATGGCATGGCAAGCCGTTCCACAGGACTACATCCAGCATCTCTACGATCGTCTCCATGGGAGAATAGCAGCCTGCATTGCTGCGAAAGGCGGATATACACTGTACTAGTGCCGACATTGTGCATGCTCTGTTGCCTGTGTCTATGTGCCTGTGGTTCTGTCAGTGTGATCATGTGATGTATCTGACCCCAGGAATGTGTCAATAAAGTTTCCCCTTCCTGGGACAATGAATTCACGGTGTTCTTATTTCAATTTCCAGGAGTGTATACATTATTATATAATAATTTATCTCAACAAATTTTGCGCCCAAAACACTTGTTTCTTACCTAACAGTAAGATAATAACAAAAATCTCTAATATAGTTACCATATCTGGAAACATCATGTAAGATAATTCTTATATATAGGCAATAAATATGTTTTATAGGCCACTGACGATGCTTCGTAAATAAAACGAAGCAAACCGCTTATGACATAAAGACAAATAGCATTTTATTTAGTTGTGTAGACGGACCACATCTCCAACACATGAAATATATCGCAGTTGCGAATATGGACAACCATAAGCTGTGTAATGGAATGACGACAATATAAAATTTGTGGCATAGCGGGACTCGAACCCGTATTTCCCGCTTATCGCGAGCGCTCAGCTTACCATTGGACTAAGATTCAAACTTCGATAAGTCGTCAGCCATGTGTCTACGACGTGCACTCGTACATCAGTTATGTATATTCCCGTACTGGGTTCAAATGGCTCTAAGCACTATGCGACTTAACATGTGAGGTCATCAGTCAAAAATGGTTCAAATGGCTCTGAGCACTAAGGGACTTAACATCTGTGGTCATCAGTCCCCTAGAACTTAGAACTACTTAAACCTAACTAACCTAAAGACATCACACACATCCATGCCCGAGGCAGGATTCGAACCTGCGACCGTAGCAGTCGCGCGGTTCCGGACTGAGCGCCTGAACCGCTAGACCACCACGGCCGGCGGTCATCAGTCCCCCAGACTTAAAACTACTTAAACCTAACTAACCTAAGGGAACCTGCGACCGTAGCAGCAGCGCGATTCCGGACTGAAGCTCCTAGAACCGCTCGGTCACAGCTCCCGTACAGGGAAATATGGCAGTTGAAAGTCGCTTGCTCCGTGTCGGCGGATAAATACGATACTGCAGTGCCTGTGTTTTTCAGAAGTACGATGCACTGTTCCTGTTTGCAAACATATCCGAAGGAACACTGCCTCGTACTTCTGAAAAACACATGCACTGCAGTATCGCGTGCATCTCCAAGTGGTGCCCCCCCCCCCCCCCCCCCCCCACTTTTCCCTCAGCTAGCTGGCTCACGTGACAGCTTCCAAGTGTGATCGTCATATATGGAAATCTTACAACTATCGCGCTTCAGGCCCGATCCCCTCTTAGCATGGCGCCCCAAGTGGTGGTTCATATAGTTCGCCCCTTACTCACAAGGGGAGGCCACAACGTTTGGAACGCGGATTTACTGTAAACTTCGTAGACTCGTAGTACTTCATGAGGACAACAAAATGTGTAAGCAGTAGCGCGTACTTCTCAAGCATTACTGAGCAAATCGCAAGATAATTTCGGTCGCCAAATATATATATCTGTGCGTGTCTATTTTTAACATGAAGCGGCTGCAGGTGGCACGGTAGCTCAGCGTGCTAGCTCAGAGCGTCAACTATCCTTTCTGATAAAGAAACTGAGCGAATCGATCAACGAACAAACTGAACGGGTGTCATCGGACGCCCGCCCTGAACAATATAGAACAAAATGTTTTTTCTTTTTTTTAAAAAAAAAAAAAAGTGGTTGGCGTTCAAGCCGCTGGATCGCTGGATCGAGTTCCGTTCGTCAGTTTTTATTTTTTTATTTTCAACAGTCATTTTCTTTACTATTTATATTGCAATTGATATAATGGGAAAAATACGTGTAATCGGATGAACTTTTATTAAATTTACAGTGTTATTTTTACTATCACAAATAATATAATATTCATAAGTATCGACTAGTAAACGACCAAACGCATAAAGTGATACTGAAAATGTATGTTTGCCCGTGTCTTCAAAACTGTTCGTATTTTAACGAAAGAGAACGAGAAATTGCTTCTCGGAAGACGCTGCTAAAATACGCTCAATACTGCATAGCCAATTATCAACGCCGATATTTAAGGAAATACTGCGTTATGCATGGTTTGCTTCCAAATTATCGTCTGAAAGAGAGGTTTTTGAAAATGTTAACGAGGGTTGATTTTTCCACGGAAAACGTGAAAAGACCTTGCGTATACGGAGACATAGCATTTATTCAATGCAGCTGGTGCCGTTTAACTTTATGTTTTCCATGTTTTTACAGAAAAATACCATCCTGCAACTTGTATTGGTAATGTCGAAAGCGACGATTAGTTGCACATCTTTCGAAAGCCGTCTGTGCCGCTCAAAACTTGGAGGTAACAACCTTCCAGGTATAAGGGATTTCTCAAATCCCGGACATGCATACATTTTTAGTATCAGTTTGTGTGTTTGGTCGTTTATTACTCGATAGTTATAAATATTACATTATTTGTGATAGTAAAAATTAATAGACTGCCAAATAACGCTGTAAATTTAATAAAAGTTCATCCGATTACACGTATTTTTCCCATTATATCAATTGTAATATAAATAGTACAGAAAATGACTGTGTCGAAAATAAAAAAAATAAAAAAATCTGACGAACAGAACTCGATCCAGCGATCCAGCGACTTGAACGCCAACCACTCTTCTTTTTATATATATATATATATAAAAAAAAAAAAAAAAAAAAAAAAAAAAAAAAAAACATTTTATTCTATAGTATTCGTTGAATTTGTTTAGGCCGGATGTCCGATGACACCCGTTGAGTTTGTTCGTTCGCTCAGTTATTTCATCAGAAAGGATAGCTAATGCTCTGAGCGAAAACGCTGAGCTACCATGCTGGCACAAACATGTATTTGTTGACCGAAATTACCTTGCGATTTTCTCAATAATGCTCGAGAAGTACGCGCTACTGCTTACACGTTTTCTTGTCCTCATGGAGTACTACGAGTGTACGAAGTTTGCAGTAAATCCGCGTTCCAAACGTCGTGGTCTCTCCCTCGTCAGGCCCTGGTTGGTGACGTGAAAACACCAATAAATTTTTGAAAACTAAAGCTGTTTTACGTGATTGTTTGACAATTCATACAGTGAATAGTTTCTTAAAATAGGGGTGTTAAAACTATTAAAATGAAACCGAATGAAATGTCCAATGGCCCACTGTAGCTTTATTTGTTCAGGTCACTTATAAACCAATGCAACCGGTTTCGCAACTTTTAAGTTGCATCTACTGGTGCAAATATCTGTACAAAATAGTTTTTTTTAAATTAATGCAGTTATCTGAGATATTCTAAAACACTGAATGACTAGACTGAAACATGGAAGAAAATATTACGCATCTAGGTCATCTGCCGGTCCACGTGCAGGTCTTCTGCTCCATTTAATGTCTACACCGTTTTAATGATTCAGAAATAAACAGTTCATCTTAGCAACATTATTATATTTAGTATTATTCGTGTTCAACATTATGTAATACAGAGAGCCGAGTGTGATAGTCTGCGTACTGATCCTAAGCCCTTAGCAGAACACTGCCGACAGGCTTTCTTATTTTCCGTGTTACCCCTCTCAGTATCCGGTCGGCAGCTGCGGCACACGCTTAGACAACACACGGGACGCTCGCAGCTTATTTTGTCAGCTGCTACCAGATGTAGAAGTATGAAACCCGTGATTTCCTCTGGATGGTGCTAGCCGTCAGTGTAGTGCCCGCGAGACAGCGTTTGCAGCGTCATCCACCTTCTGTAGCCCCTAACGGCCGACGACGAATGTCACCACACAGTAACACAAGTTCCATACATCGGTTTATGTTTCAAACCCGTAAACATGCCGAGTTTAGTGCCTACGAACTACGATTTGCGGACAGCATTGGTTTTCTGTTATCATTTGAAGAAAACTGATGCAGAATTGCATCGAATGCTTGTCGAAGCTTTTGGCGAGCGTGCTATTGGGAAGACACATCATTTCGAGTGGGCCAAAAAATTTAAAACTGCTGATTTTGACGTGAGAAACGGCGAGCGCGGGAAACCATCGAAGAACTTCGAAGACAACGAATTGCAGACCTTATTGGATGAAGATGATACTCAAACTCAACAGGAACTCGCGGAACAATTGAATGTGACGCAGAAAGCCGTTTCTTTTCGCTTGAAAGCTACGGGAAAAATACAGAAAGTGGGAAAATGGGTTCCACATAAACTGAATGAAAGACAGCAAGCAAATCGAAATACCACTTGTGAAATGCTGCTCGTCAGATACAAAAGAAAGTCGTTTCTCCACCGAACAGTGACAGTCGATCAAAAATGGATGTATTTTGAGAATCCTAAGTGTCGTAAATCATCGGTGAATCCCGGCAGACCATCGACATCCACTGCAAGACCAAATCGCTTTGGAAAGAAGACGATGCTCTGTGTTTGGTGGTATTAGAAGGGCCTCATCTATTATGAGCTGCTAAGACCTGGCGAAACTGTTAACACTTATAGCTACCAACAGCAAATGATCGATTGAAATTGAGCATTACGTGAAAAACGACCGGAACGTGGAAAAAGGCAACACAAAATCATATAGCTCCATTATAATGCCCCATCATACACAGTAAACCGGGGCAGGGAAACGAACGAGGCAGCCCATTCTTCACGGAGTGCTGCTCTGAGGAGAGGTATCGATGTCCGTCGGTGAGGCCTGGCACGAAGTCGGCGTTCCAAAACATTCCAAAGGTGTTCTATAAGATTCAGGTCAGGACTCTGTGCAGGCCAGTCCATTACAGGGATGTTATGGTCCTGTAACAACTCCGCCACAGGCCGTGCATTATGAACAGGTGCTCGATCGTGTTGAAAGGTGCAATCACCATCCCCGAATTTCTCTTAAACAATGGGAAGCAAGAAGGTGCTTAAAACATCAGTGAAGGCCTTTGCAGTAGTAGTGGCAGTAGTAGTAGTGCCAGTTGCATTTATTGATTAAATACAGTAATTAAATACAGTATAAGCCAGTTTCTGTGGGATGTAAGTGGCCCACAATAGTTTCCTAGCCTGGTGCATAATATTTTATCACATATTTGAGTGCATGCCCCCTCCATGAAAAACACGACCACACCATGACACCACCGCCTCCGAATTTTACTGTTGCCACTACACACGCTGGCAGATGACCCACACCCTGCCATCGGTTCGCCACATTGTGTACAGTGATTCGTCACTGCACACAACGTTTTTCCACTGTTTAATCGTCCAATGTTTACGCTCCTTACACCAAGCGAGGCGTCGTTTGGCATTTACCGGCGTGATGTGTGGCTTACGAGCAGCCGCTCGACCATGAAATTCAAGTTTTCTCACCTCCCACCTAACTGTCATAGTATTTGCAGTGGATCCTGATGCAGTTTGGAATTCCTGTGTGATCGTCTGATTAGATGTCTGCCTATTACACATTACGACCTCTGTCTGTCAACAGACGAGGTCGGCCTGTCGCTTTTGTGCTGTACGTGTCCCTTCACGTTTCCACTTCACTATCACATCGGAAACAGTGGACCTAGGGATTGACACTTAAGAAATTCCTGTCGAAATACATGTTCACATATGCATCATTGCTGGAGCATTACCTCTCTACCTGTTGATACTGACGTCACAGGTCACGCTATAGAAATCTGTTCCAATGATTCCCAGAATAGCACAGGGCGCATACTTCCTAGCAATCCTAATGGGACAGCCCATCCCTCACTGAATCTACCTGTCAAACTGTTGCTGCTAACAGTGTGGGAGCACCGTCGACCATTGTTTTCTGCAGACGAGACTTTCAGTGCCAAAAAACTATTTTGTACACATCGCCACATTGCACTGACAGTTAAACCCCGCAAAAGTTGTGTACATATCATCAAATACATACAAGACTCACAAGAAGTTTGGGAACCAGGAACATATTTACCAGTGTAACTAAAATTAAATATTACGATTGCTGCTGCAGTCCGACACCAATCCATGTACAGGTAATGTCTCCTCTTGACGGTTGTGGTTCTGGAATGAATCTCAGTATCTATAGCGCACATAATTTTCCATATTAAAAAAACTCTCATACCGTCACGGTTATAAATGCGCTGAATCTATCCGTCCCTCACGATAGGACACACACTCATTTTCTCCGGGCACGCCACAACATAAGCCACAGTAATATTACAATGCAATATATACACATTTTACACAAACAGTGGTCCGCAGCTCGTGGTCGTGCGGTAGCGTTCACGCTTCCTACGCCCGGGTTCCCGGGTTCGATTCCCGGCGGAGTCAGGGATTTTCTCTGCCTCGTGATGACTGGGTGTTGTGTGCTGTCCTTAGGTTAGTTAGGTTTAAGTAGTTCTAAGTTCTAGGGGACTGATGACCATAGATGTTACGTCCCATAGTGCTCAGAGCCATTTGAACCATTTGAACCACAAACAGTGTAGTTATCTTTTATATCTGTACAGTGCCCAAAAAAGTTGTGGTATGCCTACACTCACATCGATTCTCGATTCTCCTCAATCCTAGGAAATTATCTGACAAAGGCTTCGAATCAGCGCTTTCGGAAGGTGCTGCGTCCTGCCAACATTCCCTCAAACAAGTGTTATGAAGGACAGGCGTCCAGCATTATGTGATAATGAATACTGCACCCGCTGACATAATGCTTGGAAAGGCATCATGACATGGGTTGGTGTACTGTAATCAACATCACTATCGATAGAACAACAAGGAAAATGCGAGGGTACACTTATTGGTGCTGATGAGGGGACGTATTGTTACAGCCTTAATGCCCGTCCTCTTTGTATACCATAGCAGGTCCAGTTGAACATTTGCATTGCTTTAATGTGCAGCTGTTTACGAAATGAATCTATCACCACTTATGTTCAGATACATACATAATTAATTTTTGTTTTTACATGAATAGTAGTTTGGTTACCAGATGCCCCTGTGTGTGGCGGTGCCTGTGCAGTGGTGTTCGTGGAGATGCACCACAGCCACCGCATATGGTATGGCAGACCCCAGTATTCGATCGAGAGGTCACAAGGTGTAAACTGTGCTGCAGTCTATAATCAGTCTGTCGCCACATGAGGATAAAAGGGTCATTTGTTATGAAGGGATTAAAACTCTCCTGTACTCACACCACTCACTTGTAGCGAGAGAAGGGTTGGGTACTCTGAGTGAGTGTGAGACAGATATATATATATATATATATATATATATATATATATATATATATATATATATATGTTGTTGTTCTGGTCTTCAGGCCAGAGACTGGTTTCATCCAGCTCTCCATACTACTCTATCTTGTGCAAGCTTCTTCATCTCCCATTACCTACTGCAACCTACATCCTTCTGAATCTGTTTAGTGTATTCATCTCTTGGTCTCCCTCTAAGATTTTTACCCTCCGTGCTGCCCTCCAATACTAAATTGGTGATCCCTTTAACCCTTCTTATAGTCAAGTTGTGCCACAAATTTCTCTTCTCCCAAATTCTACTCAATACCCCCTCATTAGTTATGTGATCTACCCATCTAATCTTCAGCATCCTTCTGTAGCACCACATTTCGAAAGCTTCTATTCTCTTTTTGTCTAAACTACTTATCATCCACGCTTCACCTCCATACATGGCTACACTCCATACAATTACTTTCAAAAAAGACTTCCTGACACTTAAATCTATACTCGATGTTAACAAATTGCTCTTCGTCAGAAACACTTTCCTTGCCATTGCCATATATATGTATATACATGCATACAGAGAGAGAATGTGTCGAAAAGGAAGGATAAAAAGAAAAAAAAACAAAATTTATATTTATATGTGCACAACATGTGTGTGAAACAAAGAAAAATTTAAAAATAAGCATAAACAAAAACATATTAAAAAAGGAAAAATAGAAAATATTTTATATATTGATTTATTTGTTCATACGCAACGTATGTGTAGCCAGCAAATATTTATGTCTATGGACCATGTGCGTCTTGTAAATAGAATAGCTTTAAAGTTTGTCACCTTCCACTAGCCATCCAAGTCAGAATTCTATTTACAATATATATATATATATATATATATATATATATATATATATATATATATATAAAAATTGTTATTGTAAAATCCTTTGTTATAGTGGACTGCTGAAATTAGATTCTAAGGGTGCGCAGCCCATCAGAATTATTGTAAAGGCTTTCCTACCAGTGTTGTAATGAGTAAATTAAAAGTATTTCTGCTTTGGAATAGCAGAGTCAATTTACACCTCAAGAATACTATATTGTACCTTAAAAACTACATTTTCCCTCCAGAATGATATTGTATCTCAAGAACTATATTGTATTTGTGTGAACCGAATAAACCAAGAAAAAATATAGGCACCATACGTCTTTGTTGTTGTTGTTGTTGTTGTTGTTACAAAAAAAACCATCCCATATTGTATTATACATGTATATGTGCATAAAGGCTGTAGATGTCTCAAATGGCCTTAGTTTCGCTGAAGTTAAGTGCTATTAAGGAGGTGAAATTTAAGATGGAAGATAACAAAATATATAGAATGTTTGCAAGGAATTACGGCTATAATGCACCACGAATTGGGTTATCAGGAAGCACGTGACCGTCTCCGCTTCCAAAGATATATAGCAGACATGTCTAAAATTATATCTTCTGTGCTTGAAGAAAAACACAGACATAGCATGTGGTTAAAACTGTACACTGTGAAACCGGTAACAGGATGGAAAGAAGAACACAGGTGTTGTGAGGTAAAAATGCATTTATTTCTCAAAGTAATTTTACATATTCATAAGCAGACACAGCAACACCTCTTGAGTCGTTGGAGAGAAGGACACCTGTAGTATTCCAGGTCTTGAATAGCAGCAAACTTAAAGATTCCACACATCCATGAGATCTTCTCCTTCCTCTTCACATAGATGATGGTATCCATGTGATCGAATAATTTAAGCGATGTCACCATATCTTTATAGTGTATGCCAGGATCATTCCAGCGAATTTCATGGTAGAAATGTGTTAACCACTTTGCACTCTTCCGTGTCTTAGCACACTTCACATACTTAAAAGACCTCAAAATGGCTCTGAGCACTATGGGACTCAACTGCTGAGGTCATTAGTCCCCTAGAACTTAGAACTAGTTAAACCTAACTAACCTAAGGACATCACAAACATCCATGCCCAAGGCAGGATTCGAACCTGCGACCGTAGCGAACCTGCGACCGTAGCGGTCTTGCGGTTCCAGACTGCAGCGCCTTTAACCGCACGGCCACTTCGGCCGGCTAAAAGACCTCAGTGATGCAATGTTCCCTTAGAATGTCTCTATCATTCCTGCATCTTCTATGTACGCCATACCTTCAAATATTATCTGTCTATGCTCATCATAATAGAAACCATGAAGTAAAGAAGTAGATCACTAAAAAAGTAATAGCATCTTACTTGGCTACGAAACAGAAATTATTGTTATTGATCTTTTCAGCTGTGCACCCAATACAATACATCTTAATTGATGGTGACTCATCAGTGCGGTATCGCAGTATCGAGTCATAGTGCTTAAAGCATGGCTCCTAATTTGACATACGTCAGGTGGCAAATAAAACATATATATCACGTGGTAATGGTACAAGTTGTGTAGGGAACATGTAATAATCATACGCGTTCACAGGGCGACGACTCTTTATCAGTTTCATATAAATATCCAAGAGGACATTGCACGCACTTATTGATTTCACCAGCTCAAACATGCTGTAAGCAGTAACATTCTTTTTTCCATTGAATCCGTAATTCTCAAGGCTAATTGTCGTAACATATTAAGAAAGTATGAACTACGAAATATTTTTTTTCCAATGTGTGGCTACAGCTCTGTTGTTGAACAAGCAGAGTCGCGTAGTCACTATTCCCCTGTAATAGCGATAGCTAAAGCATGACCATACTTTGCATACTACACTCACTGCCGCTCCTCAGAACAACGGCATTACCTTATTCACAGACATCCAGCACACACTTGAAGTTGAAGAACTGATTTACGATGGATTCATAGTGATTATTCAGTTACATGATGTTAGTGTGCTGAAAGAGACAGACAAAAGTCTATTGCACGCCTGTAATGAAGCATTCTCTGCATTCAGGCCAATAGGACGTTTCTACATAACATGATAATCTAAACAGGGCTGTATCACTAAGACACAGTTTCTCGCACATGTAACAAACAAAATCTTTGTATGACGCTCTAACAGGCTCTTTTGTTTATTCGTAGCAAACTAAATTTCGCCAGTTGAAACAACAGATCCGTCTCACGGTGATCCTCCTCCTGCTCCAAAGAGTTAAACAGGTACGGTGTTTAGCAACATGAACTTAAAAATGTGTTTAGACTACAACAGTTTTTGCGGTTTCTCCATCCACCTGCTCGACCCGTGAAAATTAACTCCGAATGAAAGTACCCTAATATATTTTGCACTCACAATGGTTTCTTAGTCAGGACAAAATTGTGTGATCTGGGTGATGGAAGCTATGCATGGAACGCACTGACACAAACCCTGACTTGGTGGTCTGAATATGCAGTGTGTGGCAGCGTTCCTAGTAGGATATTGAAAACACTTCATCAGGCAGTAACTGTAATTTATTTATTACCTCTTACGTCAATTAATAGTTAAGGGTATGACATTTACTAATGTGTAAGCCATTGTCCATTCCGTGGATTACTTCTAGAATATGACTCCAGTTAAATGATGCCCCCTCTCCACAAGACATTCATCTACGCGACGTTGGAAGCTTTCCATAACTCGGTGTAACGTATTCCCTGGGACATTGCCGACGGCAGTTCTAATGTGATCCTTCAACTCAGGAATGGGGACCAGAATTTGCATGGATTTCTTGCGACAGACATTGCCTGGGAGAGTAATTTCCCATTTTGGTGACATTTCCTGGCTGCCTCGCTCACCTGACCTTTCATGTGCAGACTTTTTCCTTTGGGGCTACCTAAAGCAAGAAGTGTTCCGAAAACGTGCCTCCTGGGGGCAGGTGGGGGGTTAGTTGTCTCACCTTCGGGCATCAGGTGGTGGGATCTGCTTTTTACTAGCGAACTTTCATTTAAACTATATTCCATCGATTTCACCGACCAATAGGATGCTGCAAATTAAAGAAAACTACCCCATACATGTGAAGTATATCCAATTAATCAATTTGCATAATTTTTTTTCAACATCGTGCTACCAGTACAGTTGTTAAGGGGAGGGTGTGCGTGAGTGGGTGACATGGAGCAGAACAGGAGGTTAAATGCATAACATTAGGTTAATTTGCATAATTTTTATGTAAAATGCAGTACAATAGTTTAAGGGAGGGGATGACAATGAAGAATACTCCAGAAATGGCGTTCTAACTACACAATTTGGTATCAAAGGCAGTGGAATAGTTTAGGAAATGGGGGTGACATGGAAAACCACTTGGCAGAACAATAGGTTAAGTGCTGATAAAGGGCTGAACATTAGGTTAAGACACCCAGAGTACAGTGCCAAGCATTAGGTTGTACAACATGTGTGCCCCATGTAACTACTTCTTACAAGACCTACATCATTCCAAACAGCGGAAAATGATGAGCAAGCGAAATCAACCCCCACAAACGGAATTTTTTATAAATAATCAATATACCCTTGAATTTCCTGTTATGTGATCCTTCCTCTCCACCAAAGAGCCACCAATTTCCATATATTCCATACATTGCCTTGAATTCCCTAAATTTTTTAAACAGTATTCCTTACACAGCAATTGATTTCCAGACAAATTCTTTAACTAAATAAGTGAACTATATTACATAAATTGCTGTAAATAATTAAATAATATTCTATACATTGTCTAAAGTGTTTAAACAACATTCCACACACTGCAACTGAATTCCCTCCAAATGACCGATCAACTGAGTCTTTTTCCTGCCATTTTCTGTGGGGGGAGTGTGGGATGGGAGGGCGTTTACCAGAGAGGGAGTGGTTAGTTAGTTTATTAATTAGTTAAGTAGACAATCAAATTTATAAGAGTGAGAGGGGCTATTCCAATAACTCAGACCTGAAGGTGTGCCTGTAGCAGCGAGGGGTGAGGTTTCCTGAGAGGTGGGGGGGGGGGGGGAGGGGAAATAATAGATTAAGTTCCTGTCAATCAAAAGGAAGGATCCTTTTAGCAGAACAATAGGCTAAGGACCTGTCACTCAAAGGAGAACAATAGGTTAATTACCTGTCAATCTAAGGGGAACAAAAGGTTTGCCCCTAAGTGCATACCTGCCCCTGATTTAGGCAGCCCACACTAACTTAATGGACTACAAACGGATTTGTTCCACTACTGTAAGTGGCCATTTACTGCACCTTTTATCATACGTTTTGCAGAGTTCTTTTCAAATAATAGGTATTGTGCTTTAACTTAGTTTATTCAACTTCGAAACAATAGAAGACGTTTCTCACACTGATGAAACTCACAAGCCCAAAAAATTCAGTCTCTCTAAAGAGCCACGGACGATCCAGCATTCCTATTCCGACCATACATTACTCTCAGTGCGCTATTAGACGGTTTGTCTGTGTATGACTCACGAGTCTTTCTACAAAATGCCCACTCAGACCATTTCACTCCACTGCTGCCAGCACGTGCTCGCTGCTAACTGGCTTTGTCGATGCAACATGAAAACGTAATGTTCGCTGGAAAAGGCGGGAGACTACAGACAGTTCTAGAAGCTAAGGTTCGCCAGATAGCGCCTGCTCTGAGGTAGGTTGCTGTTAAGGATATTGAACACAGTATCCTTACATCCCCATCTTAACTGCTTTGAAAAATGGAAATTTTGGCAAAAATAACAGACCAAAAATCCCATGACAATTACTGACACTCTGTCTATATCAGTGGCCCACTCTGTTTATATCAGTGGCTCCCAACCTTTCTGAGACCATAACACCTGAGTGAAATTAGACAAGAGCCGGTACCCCCGTCCTCCCCCCCCCCCTCCCAATGGCGTCTTTTGCCGCCCCCATCCTCCCCCACATAATCACCCACTTTATCGCATAACTAAACTGTAGGATGAAAGACTTTTCTTGGAACGGTTTTATTTGTAAAATGATGAAAGATGGATGATATTTAATTTGTGTGCTTGCATGTGTGTGTGAGTGTGTGTGTGTCTGTGTGTGTGTGTGTGTGTGTGTGTGTGTGTGTTTGTGTGTGTGTTAGAATGAATTACGAAAGAATTCGTGGTGCTTCGCAAGTGCTACCCACAAATCCTTCTCAGATCAGAAAGCTAACTTTCCCCAGTGAGGGAATTATTCCTTGTACTGCGGCACTCGTTTGAGCTGCTCAAAACAACCTCATTTAAAATGTTTGCCCTATAATTACTGTTCGTAAATCACTTGATTGCTGCACTCGTTGCTTCCGAACCAGCAGAAACTGGAAGACTCCACGCTGTTAATGCTTTGTATCTGAGCACAACCACTAATGGTAATAGTAATAACAATAATAATAATAATACTGTGTATAGCACTGTAGTAGCCCTTATGTACCTACTGCTGCGTCGTGCTGTTAATTAATTCATGTAACTGTTTTCAAGCGAGTAATGGAGCAGTTTTTGGACTACTGCAGATAGAAAGATATTTTCTTGAGATATTTAGCGATTTTTACATATACGTCTCACTTTTATCATCAGCGATGTATGGGACAAAGCACAAGATATGTGTGTTGTGGTTGTGAATGGACTATGTGAGGAACCTGTGACCTCCACCGCATTAGTGCTACTAATCGAGAAAAAGTAATTATTGGTATCTTATACAATCAATATTAGAGTCTTACAAAATTGTGAAACTTGTAATGACCTTTTGAAAGCAATTCAGTTGCGTTACTGAAACACAATAGCATCATTAGTTTGTACCCCTCAGAAAATTTCATTTTACCCCTGAGGAAGTAATTACCGCCAGATTGGGAACCACTGATCGGGATCTTAAGACACTACCAAACATAGAAATATTCATCTAGACGTCTATAGCTTTACTACATTTTTGAACAGACTTTGAAATAAATAATCCGCACTGGCTGTAGAACAATATTTATTAAAACTCACGACCGGTTCTGCGTCACTAGAAGACGCATCCTCAGGTGATAGAGAATCTTTTTAACCAGTCATCGCCGAGAGGTAACTGCATTAGAGCCACTCCCCACCATTTACGTCATGTTTTAAATTAACAGCGGGCTAAAAGCGGTAGTCCATGTTAAGAACGAAGGGGATAGCAGAACCGCGCGAGCAGCAAGAAGGTGGTTGTGCGGCTGCAGACAAAACAGAACAACAGTCCAACTCAGTCACACACTAAAAATTTACAGCAGTACAGAACTTTGACTTGGATTGACTTAGGTAACTGATATCCAATCATATGTATTATTATGAGTGCGTGATGTAATTATGAAACACAATGTTATTACAAAAATTGGATCCATAAAAAGCATATTGAAAGATAGACTGAAGAGCCAAAGAAACTGGCACACCTGCCTAATATCGTGTTAGGGCCCTGCGAGCACGCAGAAGTGCCGCAACACAACTTGGCATGTACTCGAATAATGTCTGAAGTAGTCCTGGAGGGAACTGACACCATGAACCCTGCAGGACTGTCCATAAATCAGTAAGAATACGAGGGGTGGATATCACTCCTGAACAGCACGTTGCAAGGCATCCCAGATATGCTTAATAGTGTTCATGTCTGGGGAGTTTGGTAGTCAGCGGAAGTATTTAAACTCTGAATAGTGTTCCTGGAGCCACTCTGTAGCAATTCTGGACCTTTGGGGTGTCGCATTGTCCTGCTGGAATTTCCCAAGACCGTCGGGATGTACAATGGACATGGATTGATACAGATCATCAGACAGGATGCTCACGTACGTGTCCCTGTCAGTTTCGCATTTAGTCGTATACGGAGTCCCATATCATTCCAACTGGACACTCCCCACACCATTATAGAGCCTCCACCAGCTTGTACAATTCCCTGCTGACCTGCAGGGTCCATGGATCCATGAGGTTGTCTCCATACTCATACACATCCGCCCGCTCTATACAATTTGAAACGAGACTCATCAACAAGGCAACATGTTTCCAGTCTTCAACAGTTCAATGTCGGTGTCGACGGACCCCGGCGGGGCGTAAAGCTTTGTGAGTGCGATCATCAGGGGTACACGAGTTAGCCTCCCGCTCCGAAAGCACGTATCGATGATGTTTCGCTGAATAGCTCGCCCGCTGATATTTTCTGATGGCCCAGCGTTGAAATCTGCACCAATTTGGGGAAGGGTTGCACTTCCGTCACGTTGAACGATTCTCTTCAGTCATCGTTTGTCCACGGAGCAATGTAATTAGAGTGCTCAGAGCACTATGGGACCTAACATCTGAGGTCATCGGTCCCCTATAACTTAGAACTACACTACTGGCCATTAAAAGTGATACACCAAGAAGAAATGCAGATGATAAACGGGTATTCATTGGACAAATATATTATACTAGAACGGACATGTGATTACATTTTCACGCAATCTGGGTGCATAAATCCTGAGAAATCAGTACCCAGAACAACCACCTCTGGCCGTAATAACGGCCTTCATACGCCTGGGCATTGAGTCAAACAGAGCTTGGATGGCGTGTACAGGTACAGCTGCCCATGCAGCGTCAACACGATACCACAGTTCATCAAGAGTAGTGAATGGCTTGTTGTGACGAGCCAGTTGCTCGGCCACCATTTGACCAGACGTTTTCAATTGGTGAGAGATCTGGAGAATGTGCTGGCAAGGGCAGCCGTCGAACAATTTCTGTATCCAGAAAGGCCCGTACAGGACCTGCATCATGCGGTCGTGCATTATCCTGCTGAAATGTAGGGTTTCGCAGGGGTCGAATGAAGGGTAGAGCCACGGGTAGTAACATATCTTAAATGTATCGTCCACTGTTCGAAGTGCCGTCAATGCGAACGAGAGGTGACCGAGACGTGTAACCAATGGCACCCCATACCATCATGCCGGGTGATACGCCAGTATGGCGATGACGAATACACGCTTCCAATGTGCGTTCACCGAGATGTTGCCAAACACGGATGCGACAATCATGATGCTGTAAATAGAACGCGGATTCATCCGAAAAAATGACGTTTTGTCATTCGTGCACCCAGGTTCGTCGTTGAGTACACCATCGTAGGTGCTACTGTCTGTGATGCAGCGTCAAGGGTAACCGCAGCCATGGTCTCCGAGCTGATAGTCCATGCTGCTGCAAACGTTGTCGAACTGTATTTTGCAGATGGTTGCTGTCTTCCAAGCGTCCCCATCTGTTGACTCAGGGATCGAGACGTGGCTGCACGATCCGTTGCAGCCATGCGGATAAGATGTCTGTCATCACGACTGCTAGTGATATGAGGCCGTTGGGATCCAGCACGGCGTTCCGTATTACCCTCCTGAACCCACCGATTCCATATTCTGCTAACAGTCATTGTATCTCGACCAAGCAGCAATGTCGCGATACGATAAACAGCAATTGCGATAGGCTACAATACGACCTTTATCAAAGTCTGAAACGTGATGGTATGTAATTCCCCTCCTTACACGAGGCATCACAACAATGTTTCACCAGGCAACGCCGGTCAACTGCTGTTTGTGTATGAGAAATCGGTTGGAAACTTTCCTCATGTCAGCACGTTGTAGGTGTCGCCACCGGCGCCAACCTTGTGTGAATGCTCTGAAAAGCCAATCATTTGCATATCACAGCATCTTCTTCCTGTCAGTTAAATTTCGCCTCTGTAGCACGCCATCTTTGTGGTGTAGCAATTTTAATGGCCAGTAGTTTACTTAAACCTAACCTAAGGATATCACACACATCCGTGCCCAGTGCAGGATTCGAACCTGCGACCGTAGCGGTCGCGCGGTTCAAAACTGAAGCGGCTAGAACCGCTCGGCCACATCGGTCGGCTTCTGTGAAACCATTGTGGTGCCAACTCCTGAACGTGCAGTGCGTCGCCAAGTCCAACTGCCGGAGCTCCACCACCACGGCGGCGCATGTGCTGTAGACCGTTGCTTCTGTTGAGCAGGTGACGTTCTTACGAAACATTCGAAATGCTGCCAATACTATCATACACTGAAGCGACAAAAGTCGCGGGATACCTCCGAATATCGTGTCAGACCTGCGTATTGCAGTAACTCGAAGTGACATGGACTCAACTAGTCGTTGGAAGTCCCCTGCAGAAATATTGAGCCATACTGCCTCTGTAGCCATCCGTAAGTGCGGAAGTGTTGTCGGTGCAGGATGGGTGGCTAAATCATTTGCTCGAACTGTCTAGAATATTTTTCAAATCATTCGTGAACAGTTGTATCGCAGTGAGATGGCGCATTGTCATCCATAACGTGAAGACCATCAATGGCTGGAAATTGTGTCTGGGTGGCCCAAAATGACCATTTCTAATCAATAATCGGTTCAGTTGGACCAGAGACTGGGTCCATTCCATGTAAACTTTAGCTCACACCGTTATGGATTCACCAGCAGCTTGCATAGTGCCCTGTTGGCAACTTGTGTTCATGCCTTCGTGGGAGCTGCGCCACTCTCGAACCCTACCATCAGCTCTTACCGTCTGAAGTCGGGGTTCATCTGACCAGGCCACGGTTTTCTAATCGTCTAGGATGCAACTGACATGGTTATGAGACCAAGAGCAGCGCTGCAGGCGATGTCGTGCTGTTGGCAAAGGCACTCACATCGGTCGTCTTCTGCCACAGCCCATTAACGCCAAATTTCACCACACAGTCCTAAAGGTTACGTTCGTTTTACGTCTCTCATTGATATCTGCGGTTATTTCAAGCAGCGTCTACTAGTCTGTTAGTACTTACAACTCTAGGCAAACGCCGCTGCTCTTGGTCGTTAAGCGAAGGCCGTTGCCCACTGTGTTGCCTGTGGTGAGAGGTAACGCATGAAATTTGGTATTCTCGGCACACTCTTGGCACTTTCGATCTCGAAGTGTTGAATTCCAAAAAGGAAGCCGGTCGGGGTGACCGAACGGTTCTAGGCGCTTCAGTCTGGAACCGCGAGACCGCTACGGTCGCAGGTTCGAATCCTGTCTCGGGCATGGATGTGTGTGGCGTCCTTAGGTTAGTTAGGTTTAAGTAGTTCTAAGTTCTAGGGGACTGATGACCTCAGATGTTAAGTCCCATAGTGCTCAGAGCCATTTGAACCAAAAAGGAATGCCCATGCGCCTGACTAGCTATAACAACCATTTCGCGTTCAAAGTCTTTTAATTCCCGTCGTGCGACCATAATCACGTCGGAAACCTTTTCGCATGAATCACCTGAGGACAAACTCCAGCTCTACCAATGCACTGGCCTTTAATACATTATGTACGCGATACTGACGTCACCCGTATATCTGCACATCGCTGTCCCATGACTTTTGTCACCTGAGTGTATAGTCTTGGCACCTGTGCACGCAGCACTAAAATAGCCTATTCGTACTGTCCCCACTAGCACAGCTTAATGTAAATAACCGACTTCAATGGCACTTCTACACAGTCCAGTCACCGTACAGTATGTTCGTAGCCTAGACTGGCCCAATACAACTCAGATGAAAATGCGCCCTACCACACTTCTTATCTGAAAAGCGTTTAGATTTTTCTAACTAGCTGGACGTTGCTGTTACCACTTCCCCTGACAAATGGTTCAAATGGCTCTGAGCACTATGGGACTCAACTGCTGTGGTTATCAGTCCCCTAGAACTGAGAACTACTTAAACCTAACTAACCTAAGGACATCACACACATCCATGCCCGAGGCAGGATTCGAACCTGCGACCGTAGCAGTCGCACGGTTCCGGACTGCGCGCCTAGAACCGCGAGACCACCGCGGCCGGCCTTCCCCTGACATTAATATTTCACAGTTCGTACCTAATGTCTATTCCTTAGAAATAAAACACGACAGCAGGTAAATCAGATTGTGACGTTTTCTTCGTCGCAATTGCTGTTCATAACTAACTGTGCGGTGTCTTCTGCTGGAGATTTCCTGTCCGCTCTCTGACGTCTATGTTAAGCTTATCTTGTTTTTCATACGATTCTCTTTCTTCCTCCCTTTGACACGCCACCATTGGATTTTCTTCCGTCTCCTTTTCAGCATTTACCTCTCGTACTGCGTTTTCATCTATTTCCTCTACTTCTGAATCTACAATAACTATGTTTATATCCTTTCTCGTTTTCCTGCTGCCTCCCTTGGCCGACACACCAATTCGTGGTTCTCCTTCAATGGCCTTCTTAATATTTTGTACGTTTTATTCGACCGACCGTTTCAAGGGTTTTGGGCATTCTAATTCCAATGCATTGGGCTGTTGCACCGCAGTTTTCCTGTATGGAACCTCACACACTATGTGGAATTCCTTTATTCGCCTATCTGGTACACAATGGTGATGATGATGATGATGATGATGATGATGATGATGATGATCATGATGATGATGGTGATGAGTAGTTTAGGGCACTAAACAGCGAGTTCATCAGCGCCCCAAGTACAGGATAGGGTGGATCAGTATATCATAGCTAGCCTCCTTGGCTACTGCTCTGTTTTCCAGGTTTACTTTTTAAGAGGTAGGTCATTGATAACATCCAGTATCAGACCACATGCTTCCTAACCCATCGTTTATTGGGGCAAACCCTGTGGATTTATGTAGCACGTTGTTCGTTACATCTCCAAAGTCGTTCACATGTTGTCTCTAGCTGCTATGCTTTTTGTGACAGTGTGCTCAACACATTATATTTATCTCCTTCATTACACGTTCAGACTCGTCTGATGCAGGCCTGTACGTAGGTATAAAGACCTGGTCCAGCCCATTTCTATGCATTGCCTCTGTCCACGCCATACTTGTGAACTGAGATCCACTATCACTTAATATTTTTTCAGAAGGCAGATGTTTTTAAAATAGTCTTTTCTCATCTTGTTACTCTATGTTTTACCGTGTGCCTTATGCAACAGGTAGAATCTCACATAGTTGCAAAATAACTCGCTGATTACCAGCACTTGAGCATCTCCCCCCTGTGATGGTGGTAATAGTCCCAAGAGATTTTCTGCAATTGTTGGACTCTTTCCGTATTATCAGGTACATATCCTTTATGTTGTACAATTGGAATTTTTGTCTTTTGGCATATTTTCAATTGTCTAGCTCGTCCCTCACTCTAGGTGCAGCCGGCCGCTGTGACCGAGCGGTTCTATGCCCTCCAGTCCGGAACCGCGCTGATGCTACGGTCGCAGATTCGAATCCTGCGTCGGACATGGATGTGTGTGATGTCCTTAGGGTAGCTAGATTTAAGTAGTTCTAAGCCTAGGGGACTGATGACCTCAGATGTTATGTCCCATATTGCTTAGAGCAATTTGAACCACTTGAACACTAGGTGCGAAATGATTAAAATATAGTCCGGGCGCAGTGTATCCAAGGACTTCTCCGAATCAAAATGTGTGTTACAGTAGTGGATATACGAAATCAGTTCTGAGATCTGTTCTGGGGCCCACAACTTTCAGCCTTTTGCTGTAGTGTGCAGCCATCTACATGATACGCCGTTATTTACGAGGTAATAAGTTTTACTTTTCTCATCACCGGTACAACCACATTTTCTTTTCAATGGCCTTAAACACTCGTCTCCAGTCTACTCTCTGCGTATCTATAGCAACATTTCCCATGTTTCTTTTTCATAATCCACTCTTTTCAGCACATTGGTAATCAACTTCTCTACTTCCTGAGCTGCATTTTCGTTTTTTCGTAAACATCCACAATAAGGTGTCGGGAATTATATTATTTTTATTTTGCCTATAAAAAGCCTGAATCTCATATTCCTGATGGGGCAAGATCCACCTCGTAAGTCGTCTGTACCACAACTTGGTGTTCATGAGAAATGTCAGTGATCTGTGATCCGTCACTACAATGGTTTTCCGAGCTACTGAGTAGTACAGTAACTTACTAAATCCATGCAATATGGCTAGCACCTCCGTTTTTGTGACAGGATACTTCCTCCCCCACAAGATCTAGAACCTGCTGGCGAATGATATTCTTTTTTTCCATTACCTTTCCTTGTCCTTTATGCACTTGGTACAGCTGGCAACCCAGATTGTATTCAGAAAAGTCACGTACCTTACTTTTGTGAAGCCTGGGGTGTACTAATATTTCTAGATTATTGAACTTTGTCTTGATCCTTTGAACTCCCTCTTTTCATTCTTTTCTCCAGTGCCATATACTCTGTTCCTTCAGCGGCCCATTTACCCCTTCTTTATTTAGTGTTTGCTCGTCTACAAAACGGCGGTAGAAAGAGCTTAAATCTAAGAAGACAGCCAACTATTTTCGGCCATTTAGTGTGGGGAATCCAGTGATTGCTTTTAGCTCAACCAGATCTGCCCAATGCATTTTACTTCGTAATATGTCTTAAACACTTGATTTTTCTCAGCTCGGACGCAAATTTGTCCAAAATTTATAGTTACTCAAGCTTTTTTGAATCTTCTTAGTATCTCTTCCATAATATCAAAGTGATCCTTCTTCGTCCCACTCACCACCACAAGGTCGTCGACTTAGACCATAATCTTCCTTAGCAGTTTTTCGCCCAATACTCGATCTGGTGTTTGTATAAATGCAGCGATTGGCAAGTTTAGTCCGAAAGGCAGCACAGTACTGGTAACATCTGCTGTTGTATAAAACACGGTATACTGTCCTGATCGTAAATCCAATGGAAATTCGTGGTATCCGGCAGTCAGGAATTGGCACTTTTGAATTTCTGTAACAGTTTCAGAGAGTACTCGTGGTCTAGGGGTAGCGTCTTTGATACATAATCAAAACGTCTTCCTTCCCGGGTTCGATCCCCGCCACTGCCTAAATTTTGATAAATAATCGGCATTGGCGGCCGAAGACTTACGGCATAAGAAGTCAGCCTCATTCTGCCAACGGCCTTGTCAAAGAGGGCGGAGGAGCGGATAGAGGTTCAGGGCACTCTCTTGTCCTAGGGGTGGGAAATTGCCTCCAAAGGCGGAAGAATCAGCAATGATCAACGACATGGGGATGCAGAAGGCAATGGAAACCACTGCATTAAAGACACGTAACGTGTATCCACAGGACATGTGGCCTCTAATTGAAGAAGTGTCATGATGATCTCTCCATTGGCAAAAGATTCCGGAACACTCCCCCATTCGAATCTCCGGGAGGGGACTGCCAAGGGGGAGGTTACCATGAGAAAAAGATTGAATAATCAACGAAAGGATAACGTTCTACGAGTCGGGGCGTGGAATGTCAGAAGCTTGAACGTGGTAGGGAAACTAGAAATCTGAAAAGGGAAATGCAAAGTCTCAATCTAGATATAGTAGGGGTCAGTGAAGTGAAGTGGAAGGAAGACAAGGATTTTTGGTCAGATGAGTATCGGGTAATATCAACAGCAGCAGAAAATGGTATAACAGGTGTAGGATTCGTTATGAATAGGAAGGTAGGGCAGAGGGTGTGTTACTGTGAACAGTTCAGTGACCGGATTGTTCTAATCAGAATCGACAGCAGACCAACACCGACAACGATAGTTCAGGTATACATGCCGACGTCGCAAGCTGAAGATGAACAGATAGAGAAAGTGTATGAGGATATTGAAAGGGTAATGCAGTATGTAAAGGGGGACGAAAATCTAAAAGTCAGGGGCGACTGGAATGCAGTTGTAGGGGAAGGAGTAGAAGAAAAGGTTACAGGAGAATATGGGCTTGGGACAAGGAATGAAAGAGGAGAAAGACTAATTGAGTTCTGTAACAAGTTTCTGCTAGTAATAGCGAATACCCTGTTCAAGAATCACAAGAGGAGGAGGTATACTTGGAAAAGGCCGGGAGATACGGGAATATTTCAATTAGATTACATCACGGTCAGACAGAGATTCCGAAATCAGATACTGGATTGTAAGGCGTACCCAGGAGCAGATATAGACTTAGATCACAATATAGTAGTGATGAAGAGTAGGCTGAAGTTCAAGACATTAGTCAGGAAGAATCAATACGCAAAGAAGTGGGATACGGAAGTACGAAGGAATGACGAGATACGTTTGAAGTTCTCTAACGCTATAGATACAGCAATAAGGAGTAGCGCAGTAGGCAATACAGTTGAAGAGGAACGGACATCTCCAAAAAGGGCCATCACAGAAGTTGGGAAGGAAAACATAGGTACAAAGAAGGTAGCTGCGAAGAAACCATGGGTAACGGAAGAAATATTTCAGTTGATTGATGAAAGGAGGAAGTACAAACATGTTCCGGGAAAATCAGGAATACAGAAATACAAGTCGCTGAGGAATGAAATAAATAGGAAGTGCAGGGAAGCTAAGACGAAATGGCTGCAGGAAAAATGTGAAGACATCGAAAAAGATATGATTGTCGGAAGGACAGACTCAGCATACAGGAAAGTCAAAACAACCTTTGGTGACATTAAAAGCAACGGTGGTAACATTAAGAGTGCACCGGGAATTCCACTGTTAAATGCAGAGGAGAGAGCAGATAGGTGGAAAGAATACACTGAAAGCCTCTATGAAGGTGAAGATTTGTCTGATGTTATAGAATAACAAACAGGAGTCGATTTAGAAGAGATAGGGGATCCAGTATTAGAATCGGAATTTAAAAGAGCTTTGGAGGACTTACGGTCAAATAAGGCAGAAGGGATAGATAACATTCCATCAGAATTTCTAAAATCATTGGGGGGAGTGGCAACAAAACGACAATTCACGTTGGTGTACAGAATATATGAGTCTGGCGATATACCATCTGACTTTCGGAAAAGCATCATCCACACAATTCCGAAGACGGCAAGAGCTGACAAGTGCGAGAATTATCGCACAATCAGCTTAACAGCTCATGCATCGAAGCTGCTTACAAGAATAATATACAGAAGAATGGAAAAGAAAATTGAGAATGCGCTAGGTGACGATCAGTTTGGCTTTAGGAAAAGCAAAGGGACGAAAGAGGCAATTCTGACGTTACGGCTAATAATGGAAGCAAGGCTAAAGAAAAATCAAGACACTTTCATAGGATTTGTCGACCTGGAAAAAGCGTTCGACAATATAAAATAGTGCAAGCTGTTCGAGATTCTGAAAAAAGTAGGGGTAAGCTACAGGGAGAGACGGGTCATATACAATATGTACAACAACCAAGAGGGAATAATAAGAGTGGACGATCAGGAACGAAGTACTCGTATTAAGAAGGGTGTAAGACAAGGCTGTAGCCTTTCGCCCCTTCTCTTCAATCTGTACATCGAGGAAGCAATGATGGAAATAAAAGAAAGGTTCAGGAGTGGAATTAAAATACAAGGTGAAAGGATGTCAATGATACGATTCGCTGATGACATTGCTATCCTGAGTGAAAGTGAAGAAGAATTAAATGATCTGCTGAACGGAATGAACAGTCTAATGAGTACACAGTATGGTTTGAGAGTAAGTCGGAGAAAGACGAAGGTAATGAGAAGTAGCAGAAATAAGCAGACTCGCTATGGCAAAAAGGCATTTCTGGCCAAGAGAAGTCTACTAATATCAAATATCGGCCTTAATTTGAGGAAGAAATTTCTGAAGATGTACGTCTGGAGTACAGCATTGCATGGTAGTGAAACATGGACTGTGGGGAAACCCGAACAGAAGAGAATCGAAGAATTTGAGATGTGGTGTTATAGACGAATGTTGAAAATTAGGTGGACTGATAAGGTAAGGTCTGAGGAGGTTCTACGCAGAATCGGAGAGGAAAGGAATATGTGGAAAACACTGATAAGGAGAAGGGACAGGATGATAGGACATCTGCTAAGACATGAGGGAATGACTTCCATGGTACTAGAGGGAGCTGTAGAGGGCAAAAACTGTAGAGGAAGACAGAGATTGGAATACGTCAAGCAAGACGTAAGTTGCAAGTGCTACTCTGAGATGAAGAGGTTAGCACAGGAAAGGAATTCGTGGCGGGCCGCATCAAACCAGTCAGTAGGCTGATGACCAAAAAAAAAAAACAAAAAAAACAGTTTGAGAAGTGTGGTTAGTCTATGACGTTTGGGCTCAAATATTTGACTGGCATTTTACACGGGTATTCTTATCAAATACAAATAAAGGGCTATAGTCTTCATGCTCTCTCTGATATCCTGTGATCCAACATCCTTTCCAGTTCTTTTTCGAGTGTTGGTCGTTTTGGTTGTGGTAGTGTGTACGGTTTACCAAGGAATGCTTTATGCGATCGAGTCTACATTTTGTAAGGTGTTACTTAGATCGCTTTTTAGAGAAAACATTTACATACTTCCTTAACACCTTCTTCAACCGTCCGCCCAATAGCTGAACGGTAAGCGCGTTGGAATGCCACCCACAGGGCCCGGGTTCCATTTCCGGCTGGGGTGGGAGATTTTCTGAGGGACTGGGTGTTGTGCTGTCACCATCATCGTTTCATCCCCATTGTCGACGCGCAAGCTTCGTAAGACTTGCACTCGGCGACCGAATTCTCGCCTGGTAACTCCTGGCCACTGACGCCATACGCTCATTTCCATTTTTACCTTTTTCAGCCGATCATGCAGTATTTGATCCACAATTATTTAATACAAAAGGAATTACAGACCTTGGCTGCTAGTGGGCATTGATTGAGATCAATGGGGAAGGTCGAAAATTTCTACCGGACCGGGATTCGCAACTGGGTCTCCTGCCTACTAGGCAGATGCTCTGACGAATGAGCCACCCAGAACCCAGTGGCCATTACCGATGCACGGACTACCCCAGCACGCCCCTCATCAGACCCAAATTCTCAACTTACCCACGCACCACAAATATAGTGCCTCTTGCCCACTATCCTCAATACTTGCGGAATTTCGCCAATTTCCGTAAGAGTTCGAGCCTGTTTTGCATCTGCACTGAAGAGATCATGGCTCTCTCGCCTCTGATATATGTACGAGGCGATGGCACCCGATGGCGTCCCAGATGGGTTCCATAGGATGCACATCAGGCGAATTTGGTCACCGAATGTCAACGTGATTTCACTATAATGATACTCAACCCACTGTAGCAGGGTTATGGCTCAGAAGCACGGAAAATAATACTGCTGAAAGATGATATCGCCGTCGGGAAAGATATCAAGTATGAAGGGACTCAGGTGGTTCGCAGCTGTCAGCGTGTCTTCGATTACTACCACCACAGGTTCATGCAAGCGCAGGAGACTGTCTCCCATAGCTTTATACTGCTTCCATCAGCTTGCTTCAGAGCCACGCTGCACGTTTCGAGCTGCCGTTCACTTCGATGACGGCTTTCGTGGACACGACCATCGACCTAGTGTCACAAAAATGTGATTCAGCCGAAGAGCCGACACCTTTACATTTATCGACGTTCGGATCCCGATGGTCCCGTGTCCACCGCAGTCGTAACTGACGATGTCGTTGGGTCAACAAGTGATCACGTAGGGGTGGTCTGCTGAGAAGCTGCATGTTTTACAATGTGCTATGTAGGGTGTGCTCCGAAACACTTATGCGTGCACCGGCATTGTGCTCTTTCAGCAGGGATGCCACAAATCACCATCTATCCTACTTTACATAGCAGACAAGCCTCCAAGCCCAACCTTCTGTCAAGAGTCGTGGACGTCCAACCACTTAGAGCCTAGATGTACTTTTACCATCCTTCTACCTCTTTCCGCAGATGTTCACAACAGTAGCTCTTGAACGTTCAACCAACTTCGTCTTTTTAGAGATACTCGTTCGCAAGCTCTGCGTATTGCTAATCTGCACTTAGTCAAAGCCGCTCATCTCAATGGATTTCCCCATTTGCAGCCCGTATCTTCACTATGGTAGTCCCCCCGTCCGTGTCTGCTCCGCTTACATACTTTTGTTACCGCGTCATCTGCTCGCAACGCCACCAAGTGGCATCCAGCGTTGTGGAGAACAGTGGTCATAATTTTTTGGCTTATCGATGTATGTTTGTTCTTTCGGACGTGTCAGAGAGAACAGACACCATTTAGATCCAGCAGCCATTATTAATTAATATAAAAATGAAATACAGTCCTTGGCTGCCAGAGGCCATTGCTTGAGATCAATGGGAAAAGTTGAAAATTTGTGCCTGACTGGGATTCAAATCCAGGTCTTCTGCTCACTAGGCAGATATTTTGACCACTGAGTCACCCGGACTACCCTAGCATGCCTCTTGTCAGACCGAAATTTCTGACGTATCCGAAAGAACAGACGGACAGTGATCTCTTCAGTGCACATGCTCACCAGGCTGGAACTCAAGGGAATCGGTGAAATTCCGCGAGTAATGAGGATGACAAGCATGGGGCACTACATTTGTGGTGTGTGGATAAGTAGAGAATTTGGGTCTGATGGGAGGCTTGCTAGCGTAATCCACACAGTTGTAATAACAATTTTGTCTGGATAGCTGGAGGATCTACCACGCGGGTTCGAGTCCTGGTCTGGAAAAAATTTTCAACTTTTCCCGCTGATTTCAATCAATACCCCTCTCAGCCTAGGACTGTAATTTCTTTGCTTATTAATTCATAATATCTGTGGGATCAAAAATGGTGTTTGCTCTTTTGGACACCTCCGAAAGAATAGACACCACATATATACATCAGAATTATTTCGCCTACCTTCTCATCAGTTTACTCTCGGCAATTTGACTCATTCTTCCTCTCGATGTCGTGATAACGACCTCCTTGTTCTACTTGTATCAATTGCTCTTGTTCTATTTACAGACGACAAATCCTTGTGCTCTCCCATTTCGCAGTCTCCCACTGACCTTTCTTTGGACTTCGTTATCTGCTGTTCTCCTCCTGTCCCAATTCTTACTTTTCCAATTGTGAAATCTAATTCCACTTTCTTGTCTTCCGTCAAATCTGCGGTGATAATAAGTTGCTCCGTCAAATGCGGTACTACCAACGCTACTGCTTTATGCCTCTTTTTATTGATGAAGACCTCCAACAACACCTGGCACCTTATATTTTTGCTGCTCCCTCTCACAGCTCTGCTAAGGGGCTAGGTATGTAGGTCCTTTTTTTCAGTAGGTTGTCATACAACTTCTTGGAGATGACACATGTTTCGCTTCCCGAGTCCCCTAACAACAGTACGTTTATGCCTTCTATTTTTACGTTTACCATTCCTCTTTCCTCTATTAATTCCTATTGGTCGCCTCTCAGCCCTTCAATATTGAGAACGACTTTTGGCTCGGCAAATGCAGTTGTTGGTCTGTTTTCTTGTTGTGACACCCATCCGTCTGCCGCATGCACATGCGCCACTACTTCAAATTAAATTGCAAGGTCGTTTAGTGGCTCAGAAGTGGCTAGAAGCCTCCAGTACTTCTGGGTCATTTTCTTCCGTATTCTCTTCTTCTGAATCAGTAATAATCTTTTCGTTGACTACAACATTGTCGTCCACTGACTCGACTTTACTACGACTCATAGCGTTGCTGGCAACCTTAACCACAGTACTGCCACGTACTTCTTTAGAGTTCGCCAACCGCTTTGCGTCATTATGCATATTTCTAACAATTTCTTCCATTTTACTTCTCTGATCGTATTTCATTTCTACATTGTGTCTACCGTTCTTTGTAATTGATAATGGCGTGGTCTGCCTCTCAGTATTGGTCCCACAGAGGAGGGAGGGGTGGTGGGAATGGGAAAGAGGTGGTGGGGGGCGGCGAGTTTAAACTAATATATGATTTCCCCCTTTCCATATCTCTCTGTGCTGTTATTTCGGTAGTTCTTGCCCCCGTTATTTCTATTACGATCACTACCATCTTCTTTCTTCTACCTCTTTTAAAATCATTTTCACTTGCTGCTCCTTTTCCATCGTCACATTATATGACGTACCTTAGCATCGCGGTGGTTTTTAGCTCATTCCCCAAGTTATTCATGTTTTCTCTGCCAAGCCGTGCCCAAATATCTGTTTAATTCTAGCGACTTTTCCAAAAAGCCAACTAGAGACCCATCCGTCTGTCTGATATATTCTTGTAGTCTCAGTTCATCCTTGACCTCTTCTTGCATTTCTTATAATCAATATTTCTCTAGGAAATCTTTTTCAAACGTGTAGTAGGTCATGTTGTCTGATTTCAAAGAACGTGCCCTTTTAAACCTACGGCAACGTTCCGTTGGGTCCAGTCTTCCCACCAATCAGGTCTGTTTTAATCCTTATCGAAAGTTTGTACTTCTTCCACATTAGTTATTATCATGTTGTTTACTACTGTACTGTGGTCTCCAGCTTCTTTCTGTAAAATATCGATTACAAAGTTGCCCATGTTAGCATTGTAGGTTGTCACATTGCTAGAATCTTTCTCAACTCCGTGTTGGGCTTGGTGATTTCCGCCTCACTTCCTTCACTCATTTCGGCTGCCTTTCTTCCGACCTTTTTTTTTTTTTTCAGAGCACTGCGTTGAGCTGGATATAATTCTCGGTGCAACTCATTAAGCCTGCTTCAACCTGCACGATTCTTAGTAGTTCCTCATATTTTTCGATCTACTCATTCCACTAAGTGATGAATTCTGCCTCTGTGTTTCTTACTTGTCTCGTTTCAGCCGCGTGTACACCAAAGTATCTAGTGTTATCATCTATTTTTCCTGTATTCCAGCAGCTCTTTCATCTATCTTTATCTCCATTTCTTTCGTCCAATCCATTAGTTGACGAATGTTTTCCTCCAACTTTCAGATTATTGTTGCTAAGAGAGTCTGCATAACTAAACTCCCTTGGACATCAGTACTTGTCTGTGTAGGTACCTGTTCGATCTTATTCTGTTCTGTTCCTACTGTTTCATCCAGTAGACAAGACTCTGTTATACTGGTTCCTGACATTTCCGTGACTCCTGAATCTGCATCTGCCTTTTTTATCTGTGTTCCCAGTTTGTATAATTTAACAGTCTGGTCACTACCTGTCTCAGCCTGTTTCTCCACACCTTTTCTTTCACTGCTTTAACCTCGTTACACTCATTCTCACTCTCTGACATGGTACGTTAGTTTATTCACAACACACGTGCAAAACACACTTCTGCTCAACAGTACCTATAGCAGCAATGCCACATGCAAAGCAATATGCTAGTAAAGCCTATTGCGACATTTACAAGTTTGTGTACTTGAGAGCGTCGGTCGCTGAGCTGCCGTCGTTGATGTGTCGTGATGGCGCGACCTTTCTACAAGTGTCAGCAAACACTGCTTTTCGTACGCGCAGTATATTCCCTAATGTTACCTTACAAAGTTAAATAAATTTCCTTTCCGCGAAACTGAATCGGAGGACTGCGTCGTGACATGGTACGCCACGTGTAACCTCTCATCCCCCTAAATTTAAGAGATCTGACTATGATCCTAAGGGCTGACCATCGGACTATAGGGAGAGCGCCTTGTTGCAGCTGTAGAGTCTTGTACCAAGGAAGCAAGGCCGGCCGGAGTGGTCGACCAGTTATAGGAGCTACAGTCTGGAACCGCGCGACCGCTACGGTCGCAGGTTCGAATCCTGCCTCGGGCATGGATGTGTGTGATGTCCTTAGGTTAGTTAGGTTTAAGTAGTTCTAAGTTTTAGGGGACTGATGACCTCAGAAGTTAAGTCCCATAGTGCTCAGAGCCATTTGAACCAAGGAAGCAAGGGAGAGGATGTTGTTATGGGTGGCCAGTATCATCTTTCTACAACACATATTGACACATGGATTAATACGGTTCTTTATTTGCTTGTACTGGAAACTTGGATGGAGTCCATCTGTGTGGAACAACCTCTTCGGTAATAGTCCTCTTGCAGACAATATCGGTAATCTTGCTATTACAAACTTTAGTCTCGGTGCTGGTCCCGCTATCGTCACTAATGTAGTCGCTATGTGCTATCATAGCCTGCGATGTGAACTGAGCCCACGCAGGAGATCTACTGACAGACGCCAAACTGGAAGAGTGAGTCAGTGGGGCACTGCGACACCAGTCATCGGCGGCGTCCTAAATACATGCTGTCGAGAGGGCGTTGGCGGCTAGTTGATTATCTGTGTGTCTCTGGTCTCTCTCGTGATAGGCGCGCTTGATCCAGCGTATATTGTCGATCTTCGCGCTTCATCTTTGCCGACCGGTGCCCTGGCGACAGCTTACACCAGCACATTCCTCCACCCTGAAATGCCGGTGTTGCGTAGGGAGGATGCGAACGACAATGGGGGGGAGGGGGGGGGGAGCACTGGAGTAGATACGAGCCGGGAGCCGTGACTGTGAAGGACGGCTTACTCCCGGCTGTATCCTGCCATCTGGCTTCCGAGGAAACAGGAAGATACTCCGGAAAACTGTAGCTATGGCACACATCCAGGCCTGAGGGCGTGTCCTGGAGCGATGACGTCGACGGTGACGGTGATGGCGGGTCCAGGTCCATCAGGCGGGAAAACGGGGACTGCGGGGGTGAGAGCGCATAGTCCATTCTCCAGGGGCACCAGCGGGCAGCTGCGAAGGCGGCGCAGTCCCATGAGGTCGTGAATCTGGAGGAAGAAAAGCACCAGAATCACGGGGCAAATGACACACACGATTTTAGTTCTGGTGGTGGCGCTGCAAACCATCGTAACCTGCAATCAAGTACACAACAGAACCAATGTGTTCCTGGAACACGTATCTTTTTCAGCGCTCACGGTTGCCCTAAACCCTGTAAAGAGCAAGAAGATCGCGCGGCGCAAAGCGATACTTGCCGAGAATCGGAGGTGCCGGATGCTGCGATGGCTGTAGCAAGTGTGGCAGCGTCCTATGCCGGCGGCAATGCAGAAGTTCCACCGGTGATGGTCCGTCACGTGGGTGGGAGCGATAGGAGGCGAGAAAGAGTTGCAGCGCCAGTTCCCGTGTGTGGCTGGTGCTAAGGTTGGCCGTCTGTTGCTTAAAAGTGCGTACGAAGCGTCCAGCTTCGCCGTTGGACTGCAGGTGAAACGGAGCACTTGTTAGATGACAATTGCCGTTTCGTTCGAAAACTTTCCAAAATCCAGTCCGTTGTCCAGCACATATACTTCTGGCAAACCTATGCAAAATATGGAGGGCAGCGCTCGCATGGTGCCATGTGATGTGGTAGAAGCCATAGGCACCGCAAATGTGAACTTGCTAAAAGTGTCTACCACTATGAGGCAACGAGTGTTCCAAAATGGTCGTGCAAAGTCCATGTGCACTCGTTGCCATGGGGATTGAGTCTTAGGCCAAGATGACCATGTCTTTGATGGAGCGGATTGGTTTACCGCGCAGGCGGGGCACTGAGACTTCATCTGTTCAATATGGGCGCCCATGCCCTGATAAGTACAGTGCCATCGCGCTAATTGTTTAGTGCGAACAATTCCCCAATGTCCTTGGTGCAGCAATCGCAACACATCGTTTTGCAGCAATTTGGTAATAAGAGCACGCGCTGTCCACTGTCATTTTGAACTTGAAATACACCATATTGAACTGAAAAGTTATGGCGACGTGCAAAATATCGGCGCACAAGTGCATTCTGGATACTGTTCGATAAACGAGCTCAAGACGTGCGAATGTAATGCAACAAAGTCTTCAGATATAGGTCTGCTTCCGTGGCATGTATAATTTTTCTGTAGTGCAAGGGAAAAGATCCCAGCAACTCAGAGTCCTGCGCATCGATTTGGCAACAAGATGCGGCAGATGCATCAAAATCAGAGTCTAGGCCAATTGGAAGGCGACATAGGGCGTCTGCATTACCATGCTTCGCCGTAGGTCTGTACACAGTTTCATACTGATACTGCGAAAGCAACAAAGCTTTGAGCAGTGAGTATAGGAACCGGCTTTGACGGATGAAACAAGGTCTGCAAAGGCTTGTGATCTGTCACTAAAAAGAACTAGCGACCATACAAATAGTGATGGAATTTTGTCACACCATACACAATAGCGAGAGCCTCTTTTCCTATTGGAGAATAATGGCACTGTGGTTGATTTAACGAGTTTGAGGCAAGAGCAATAGGTCTGTCTTGTGCACCAATTTTGCGCGAACGCACAGCGCCGATTCCATAGAAAGAAGCGTCGACGTACAAAACTACTGGTTTGGCAGGGTCGAAAGGCACTAAACATCTGTCACTGAGCAAGGCATTTTGAGTTTCTGAAATCCGTCATGACACTCTTTGTTCCACGCGAAAGGTATATTTTTGCAACGCAAGTGATGCAATGAATCTGGTCTGAGCGGCATTCAGTATGAACCAAATGCAGTATGTCATCTTGCCTAGCACTGACTGCAGTTCAGACACATCGTGAGGAACAGGCAGGTCACGGATTGCAAGCAAATGAGATTGGAGGGTGTGCACAGTCTGACTGTTTATCACATGACCTAAGTACTGTAGTTCAGTTTGCAAAAAGTCACACTTTTCGAGACGACATTTAAAGTCCTGTTTCTGACAACTCTCGAAAAAGAGTACGGAAATTGGCAATGTGTTCCTCTGGTGTTCGCCCCAAGTCGACAATATCGTCAAGGTAGTTTGAACAAAATGGCACTGTTGCAGTCAGCTATTCCAAGTAACGTTGAAAAATGGCGGGTGCGGAAGCACTGTCGAAGGGCAAACGCAAATACTTGAACAGGCTTAAGAGTGTATTTACAACAAACACCTACTGTGATTCTTCATCCAGTGGAATTTTCAAGTAGGCATCACGCAAATCTATCTTAGAAAAGTAACGTCTTGCACCAAGCCTGTCAATGAGTTCCTTAGGGCGAGGAAACGGATAAGTGACAACTACTGTCTATGGATTGACTGTACACTTGAAGTCAATACAAAGGCGAATGCGACCGGAAGCCTCATGAAACAAAACAAGAGGACTTGCCTAATGATTAGCTTGAATGGGAGCAATTACACCATTATCTTGCAATTCTTTCAGTCAATAGTTACTTTGTCTCTTAAAGCAGTTGGAACAGGGCGGGCCCGGAAAACCTTAGGCTGTGCATTGTCTTGCAACATGCGCTAGAAAGTTATTAGCTTATCCCATTCCTTGTGAAAACAGTTGAGAAAATTCTTAAGCATCATAGCTACACTATCTGGAACACTGAATGTTACTGCATCGCGGAATATTAAATCATTGTAAAAGTTGCCACAACTACACTTTAATTTACACTTCCTAGACATGCCCGTTAATTCTGTGTCGCACTGACGGTACGTCTGTTCCGACTTTTTCTGGATGCGAAAGAAGTGATATCCAGCTGCAGCTACTTGTATTTGCTGGTCATAGTATTGAGTTAACGCAGCGATTACTTGATCGTCAGCGAGTTCGTCGGGAGACGCGGTTGGGAATCGCTTTTGTATTAACCTGAACACCGGGGACCCCGCAATCGAAAGGAAGTATTGTAACTTTACGGTACTTTTAACACGATGAACTTGACAATGTGCTTGGAACTGAGTCAGGTGTTTAATCCATTCCTCTTCTGTTTCGTTAAATTGCCGGAACATTGGTATGCTGGTCAGCTAGGACAAGGACTGGTACTGACAGGGCATACACGCCCTTGTTTCGCGCTGGTAGAAGACCATAGTACTGGATGGATATTACGTGGGAAAATAGGATGTGTAGATAAAAACCATTCTTTAGTGTGCCTAATTCTCATTAAGTCCAATAAAAATGAAGCAAAAAAATTGGGTGTATTACTTTCTGAGCAACCCTCGTACGATGGGTCACTGTGTTCTTTCTCAAGGGCTGTAACTGAAAAGTTGTGAAACCTATGCACGATGCTAGTTCATAATTATTGATCTTGAAAATCTAGTCTGCTATATCTGTTTATGAAGCCATCTAGTTGCCTTGTTTAAACAAACATTTCTCCTATAGGACCAGTAACGATGTCAGTGATTATTTCGTGCATTACTGCGAGGATGTTAATACACTACACGACAAGAAATATAAATTGCCAGAATAAACGGTCGAATGCACGTGAAACGGTCCTGTAGCCACCTTTCATTAGTCCGGTAGCCCATTTTCACTAGTATTTCTCTTTCTTTCCTTGTTTATCTTTTCTCATAACTCATAGTGGTGTGATTCAATGATTGACGTTGTGTGTCACGTTGCTAGGCGGTGGCGTAGTCTGCTGCAGAAAGTCTGCGATAGTCATACAGATTCAGCAGCAGTTGTACAGAATAGCCAACTCTCGTAGTGGTCAAGTAGGCAAAGAGGTTTGCGCTACTTGTGAGAAATCCACCTGCGTTAGGTTGGTGGCGGAAATGGCATCTTTGGGCTTTCCGGTCCACGCTGAGCGTGGAGGAGGCTGGAGAGGAAAAAGGGTGGCAGTCTGCCGCCGGTACGGGAAGCGTCCACAGCTGTGCTCCAGTCGAAGAAGGGTGAGTTAGACTGACCGCGTGGCGCGCTGTTACTTGGCGAAAGGAGACCTGTTAGCTTTTGGACTCGCTTTTCAAATCTGAAAGATTGCTTTGCCTTGTCGCAGCAAGGAATGCAAAACTTTGGCAGATTTTTCTTTTGGTAAATTTCTGTAGCAGACTTGGATCCGCCGGAAGAGCGCCACACAAAGGCGTCGATAAGAAGTAAGCACTCGCTTCTGTATGAATGTCTGTTTGCCTTCAGCTGTGCCTGTATAAGCTTTCATCTTTCTAAATATTTATAGCTTTGCCTTGTCGTAAATTTTCCTTGCTTTATGTGTTTTCCGTCCGTGGGGAGCCAATCACGTGGTAGAACATTATAGTTTGTTGGGCTACCGGCATCACTAACTGTCCGATCGCATGTTTGTTTTAGATAATGTTAACATGATTCTGTGATGTGATATTGTTGCAATTTGGGCACTATACCTAGGAATTGTGTCTCCACAAACCACGTGGGCACGCGGGTGTACTGCGAAACGTGTACCGCTTTACGAGTTATTGTGATCAGGCAACAGCAGTGGTATGAGTGATTCACACCAATCCTTTTAGGTGTAGATTATAACGGTGAATGTATCGGTGCTTCTCTTTAATGTCTTAGGAATAAATGATTTTATCCACAATTTTTTCTTGTGTTCCGAGATTACGTTTTTGCACCTAAGCCACTCACCTCATAGCTTTCCCGTTAGCACATCCAACGCGTTTCCTTAAGCACAGGTCCAGTGATTAGTTTCCTCTTTTATTTTAAAACAAGTGTTTTAGATTAAGTCTTATTTTCAGGTGTGTTGCTGGGACCTGATCTTATGCAGTGTTCATGCATGTTCTATTTTATTTTAAATGTTTGATTGTCGTGAACAGTGCACGGGCAATACTATTAATTACATTGTATCCGCTATGAGCGACATCACAACGTATGCATTTTTGTGTGTTTTTGGTCTGTGATCAATTTAATTTATTTTCCGACTCGACCAAACCTTCGATTAGTCGTATAGTTAGAGTCGGTGGCGATCCTAATCTTCTCACGTTAACTTCCCAAGCAATAAGTATTTCCATTCCCAATAATAACGTAATAACCCGTAGTAACAGATTAGTTACACACCTTCACACCATCGGCGGGTGTGTAAATCATTAGAATTGCAATTCTCTGTGACAGATAGAGGGGCAGCAGAGTGCATTAGGATTGTTCGGGTATACCTGTAGTGTCGATACCAGGCCTGATAGAGTATAAAGGGTCACGAACACCGTCAGATGCTGAGCAATTACTGTGAAGGACACGCCGTTGCCGCGTGTTCGGCATAGGACCCTGATGGCAGGCATACTCGCTGTCAAGATTCCCGACCAGCGCGTCTGACCACCAAAACGGAGGAACGCCACAAAGTGCGCCGAGCACATCATAACCACTTCACATATCTGCCTGCCATCCGAGAAAAAGTAATGGGCTCCCTGCAATAGCCTGTGTTATCCTGCATCATTGGTCGGAGACTGGGTGCGGCCAGACTAGGGAACTGCCGTCCCAAGAGTGGGTTGCCGTTAACACCACAACACAAAAGGCTTCGTTTCGTGTGGCAGGGGATAATGAACTGCTAATGAATGGTGTCACATTGCGTTAAGCAATGGATCGTGGTTCTGCACTACCCCATTTGACTGTCGTCCGCGAGCATGGTGGCAACCTGCAGAGCTAGTTCTTCCAATCTTTTGTAGAGGCATAGCGGAAGCTACTTCTGACCTCATGGTGTGGGGATCTATCGGGTATGACTTCAAGTCACGGATGATAGTGATTGAGGGATCCCTGACAGTACAACAGCACGTCGCAGATATCCTGTGTCCGCGTGCCTTACTTTTCATGCGACAATATCGTAATTCCAATTTTCAGGAGGACAATGCCCATTCATGCAAGGCACGTGTCTCTATCAAGTGTACGCGTGATTCTGAGGCACTCCGTTAGCCAGCACGATACCTAGTTGTGTCCCCTATAGAACATACGTGGGTCCGGATCGAAAGTAAATTTCGTCTTAGGGCCAGTATACAAGATAGCAAGAACCAATTACAACGCTTGCGGGTCAGCTTGCTTCAATAGAGGGTGCGGCGGCTGTATGACACCCTTGTCAATCGAATGAGTCCATTTATCCACGCCAGAAGCCGTGCAACATCATACTGATAAGTGGCCTCATACTGCCAAATTCTTTGCCAATTTTACCTGATGTTGTAATCTCTGAAATAACATCACATATTCACTCAACCCGAAAAGTGTCATTTCTTTTCTTCTTCACCTTCAGTGGTTCCCAATCTGGGGGTAAAATGAAATTTTCTGAGGGGTAAAAACTACACGATTCGATTCTGTTTCAGTCACAAAAATAAATTACTTTCAAAATATCAATCCTACTATCATAAATTTGTAAGATTGTAATACTGATTATATGAATTATTAGCATTAATGTGGTGGAGGTTACAAGTTCCTTACATAGTCCACCCATTACCCACATTTGTTGTGCCTTGTCCCATACACCGCTGATGATAAAAGTGAGACATATACGTAACAAATCTAAATACCTCGGGAAAATATCTTCTCCAAGTTGTAGATAGTACCTGCAGTAGTACGGAGAGTGTTTCATTACTCGCTTCGAAACTGATAAATGAATTGACAGATGATGATGTGTGTGAAATCTTATGGGACTTAACTGCTAAGGTCATCAGTCCCTAAGGTTACACACTACTTAACCAAAATCATCATAAGAACAAATACACACACCCATGCCCGAGGGAGGACTCGAACCTCCGCCGGGACCAGCCACAAATGAATTGATACCACGACACAGCAGCAACTACATAAGAGCTATTATATTGCTGTACACAGTGTTAATATTATATTATTAGAGTTATTAGAAACAAAGCATTAACAGCATGAAGTCGTCCAATTTCTGCCAGTTCAGAAGTAAGGACTGTAGCAGTGATGTGATTTACGAATAGTAAGTATAGTGCACGCATCTGAACTGGTTTGATTTAAATGTCGTTGCAGTGTGCAAGTTAAGCACGTGCTGCAATGGAGAGGAGTAATGCAGGAGAAGTATGGTTTGTAACAAGTGTGTACCCTCACTGTGGATTGTTAGCTTACTTTTCTGAGAAAGAGTTATGGGTTGCACTTGCGTACTCCACGGATTCTTTAGTTCCATTCTAATACACACACACAAACTAATAAACATCATTCATTTTTCATCATTTTAAAAAATAAAATTGTTCCAAGAAACGTCTTTCATTCTATATTATAGTTAGGTGCTAAAGTTGGTGATGATGTGGGGAGAGGGGGTTGAAATGCGGAGGGGGGTGGGGGTACTAGCTAACGTCTGATTGCACCCAGGGGTTATGGTCCAAAAAAGATTGGGAACCACTGTTCTCCAGGCTTCATTTTTTTTTGTCAGGCATTGTTGATCTACATTTCTCTATGCCCTGCCTGTCTCATTTTATGCAGTAGCGTTCCACTTTGGAAAACAGCGTTACTCATCACAATTCTGTAAGTTATTTTACAAGTTACTTTAGTATTAGGTGAAAGTGGGGTGAAGTGGACACTGTAAAGGCGATTGACATTTTGCCAGCCCATGGTTAGCAAGACAACCTTGCCGCTTACACATATTGAATCTACATGTTGTAGAGTATCACATCAAATATTTTAAACAGAGACTAACGTATCGGAAATATATGCACTTTTATGAAGGCTTACATGCTGGCTGCTTTTCCCTACCTAGAGGGGGGAGGGAGTAAAGTGGCGAGTGCCATCTCAAGACGACGCCATGTTTGTTGGTCTGATTTTCTGATATATCTGCTGTGGCCGAGCGGTTCTAGGCACTTCAGTCCAGAACCGCGATGCTGGTAAGGTCGCATGTTCGAATCCTGCCTTGGGTGTGGATTCGTGTGATGTCCTTAGGTCTACCCATCTACATCTACATTTATACTCCGCAAGCCACCCAACAGTGTGTGGCGGAGGGCACTTTACGTGCCACTGTCATTACCTCCCTTTCCTGTTCCAGTCGCGTGTGGTTCGCGGGAAGAACGACTGCCGGAAAGCCTCCGTGCGGGCTCGAATCTCTCTAATTTTACATTCGTGATCTCCTCGGGAGATATAAGTAAGGGGAAGCAATATATTCGATACCTCATCCAGAAACGCACCCTCTCGAAACCTGGACAGCAAGCTACACCGCGATGCAGAGCGCCTCTCTTGCAGAGTCTGCCACATGAGTTTGCTAAACATCTCCGTAACACTATCACGCTTACCAGATAACCCCGTGACGAAACGCGCCGCTCTTCTTTGGATCTTCTCTATCTCCTCCGTCAACCCGACCTGGTATGGATCTCACACTGATGAGCAATACTCAAGTATAGGCCGAACGAGTGTTTTGTAAGCCACCTCCTTTGTTGATGGACTACATTTTCAAAGGACTCTTCCAATGAATCTCATCCTGGCACCCGCCTTACCAACAATTACTTTTATATTATCATTCCACTTCAAATCGTTCCGTAGCCATACTCTCAGATATTTTACAGAAGTAATTGCTACCAGTGTTTGTTCCGCTATCACATAATCATACAATAAAGGAACCTTCTTTCTATGTATTCGCAATACATTACATTTGTCTGTGTTAAGGGTCAGTTGTCACACCCTTCTCCAAGTGCGTATCCGCTGCAGATCTTCCTGCATTTCGCTGCAGTTTTCTAATACTGCAACTCCTCTGTATACTACAGCATCATCCGCGAAAAGCCGCATGGAACTTCCGACACTATCTACTAGGTCATTTATATATACTGTGAAAAGCAATGGTGCCATAACACTCCCCTATGGCACGCCAGAGGTTACTTTAACGTCTGTAGACGTCTCTCCATTGAGAACAACATGCTTTGCTCTGTTTGCTAAAAACTCTTCAATCCAGTCACACCGCTGGTCTGATATTCCGTATGCTCTTACTTTGTTTGGTTTATAAGGCGACAGTGCGGAACTGTATCGAACGCCTTCCGGAAGTCAAGGAAAATGGCATCTACCTGGGAGCCTGTATCTAATATTTTCTGGGTCTCATGAACAAATAAAGCGAGTTGGGTCTCACACGATCGCTGTTTCCGGAATCCATGTTGATTCCTACAGAGTAGATTCTGGGTTTCCAGAAATGACGTGACACGCTAGCAAAAAACATGTTCTAAAATTCTACAACAGATCGATGTCAGAGATATAGGCCTATAGTTTTGCGCATCTGCTCGACGACCCTTCTTGAAAACTGGGACTACCTGTGCTCTTTTCCAATCATTTAGAACCTTTCGTTCCTCTAGAGGCTTGCGGTACACGGCTGTTAGAAGGAGGGCAAATTCTTTCGCGTACTCTGTGTAGAATCGAATTGGTATCCCGTCAGGTCCAGTGCACTGTCCTCTGTTGAGTGATTTCAGTTGCTTTTCAGGTAAGTTACGTTTAATTAGTTCTAAGTTTAGGGGACTGATGACCTCAGATGTTAAGTCCCATATTGCTTAGAGCCATTTGAACCATTTTTGAACCGATATATTTTCTAGGTATCTTGATGCTCTAGTATCTTAAGAACATACTAAACTGCTAGTGCAGACCATTTTGAATAGAATTTTTGTATTGGGACAAATATAGCAGGACAGAGACGAGTTGAAATAATATAAATTAATTAATTCAAAATCATCACAAACAGGTAAAGGGACGTGTAACAGATTTGTATACGAGGTGATTCAGCTGCCCCTGTCAACCCCTTTTCCACATCCCGCACCAAGTGTAATCAGAAACGGTATTCCGGCAGGCGACAGCCACGTTATCGATATAAGTTCGCTTTCAGAACTTCACGCGACTCTTAGCAAACGGAATCCTACAGTAAAAAATACTCGTGAGGATTGACCACGAGTTACACGGAGTTTTCAGACCAAGGTACACCTCACTTCTGCCATACTAATCCAACTGTCTCCCATCTTTCTTTGTGCAATTAGTGGTTTAGTCATATAAGTTTTGGATGCCTGTGTAAGTTTATTCCATTTATAGTACTTAATCTTTCGTAAATGGTTAGGAGTTGTTACCTCATAAAGTGTATTTCACCATCGCGAACAACGACATTAGTGGAGATATCAAAATGGAAAGTGTGGAAGTAACAACTTTCCTGTATATAACCCAATGAAAAGATAAATATATGTTCTTTGTGTTAATGTGCTACAATAGTTTCATAAACAAAATTTATATAATATGTCTAAGACGTCTTTGTATAGGTTACTAGTTATTCTGCGACATTTTGACAATGTGATTCACGTCTCCAGTGCGAACTGGCTAACAATATTGTTCTGTCATGTGAGATGGAACAAAACGACACTGGAAGGGGCAGCTAAATAATCCTGTATAAAATGGTTTAGCCCTCAGACTGATCTGTAGTATTACACCTGACACAAGAAAGTAACTAACTCTTATTGTGGCAAACTCCTACGGCACTATTTCTGACGAATAGTGTTGCCACTTTTCCCGATCAGATACCATGTCGGCATTAGTGGTTCACAGAGGAAACTACCTGTCCGAAAGAAACAAGAAGGACCTAAAGGCGATAGGCAAAATAATGCGAAGGGTGGTAGTAACGTGATGGTTGTGTTTGACGGCCAACAACGCAGGTAAGGCACGTGCCGCTCTGGACACTGCGTGTTCAGTAAGGACTAGGAATCAGTGCAGGTTGTTTACGAATAGTGCACACTTCGTATTTGCATCCAGAGGCCGAGTTTGACGTGCAATGAAAGACCTAACAGAGTTCCAAAGAGGGCAGATTGTGGGGGCTCGATTAGATGGAGCATCAGTGACCAAGACAGCCAATTTATTGTAACAACTAAAACGGCTTCTGACACCCAAATGTAACAGTTGTGTTACTACATGTGACACTTCTGTCACTCAATGTAACTGTGTTTTCTCTTTTGATGCTGTCAATTGTCAGGATGAGCATTCTAAAGCATTCTGTCAGGGTGAAAATATTAAATAAATTAACTTTTCTCTCTTAACAACATGTGGGCAGGGTGGGTTCTCCCTTGGCTCGGGTATGAGGTCGAATGAAACATCATTTTTACATAAGATAACTTTTATTGAAGATTTGTACAACTGTATCTTACGGGATGTTCTGCTGCTGCGGCAGCGGCGGCGGCGGCGGCGGCGTCTGATTACGCGTAGCAGTGTGTATCTCGTGTCGCCGTCTCGCCCAGCTGACGGGAGACGCGCAGCGCGAGGTGGCCGGTTTAACTATTGCGAGCGAAGTCGTGCATCGGATGATACCTTGGGTGTGGCGTCCCAGTGTTTCTCTTCTCTAAGCGGCCGCGTGTGTTGTGCGTCGACCAGCGGAGCGGCGTGGTGGGGCAAGGCCAGTGTCCCGAACTCGAACCACGGACTCCCGCTTGCCAGTCTTCGGCTGTCAGGTCTTCATCCCAGCTCACAGGTGACTACTGATGTGAGGCCGTCTCCTTCCCGTCCTCACGAGTCACCCGGGTACGTAAAAACCAGACTTCAAATACCTTTTAACTTCTGTCTTCTGGCGCCGCGGCTCCTGCTTGCTATTCCATTACAGCGGCGGACTTGGTGCGCCTGTGCATGATGCAGTCTCTTCTTGCATGACGGTCTTCAGCACCGAAACTGACTGAAAACTACTGCTACTCTTCTTTTCTTCCTTCGTCTCTCGTCTTCGTCTCCGTCTCCGTCTTCGTCTTCGTCCCCGTCTTCATCTGTCGGGCCCACCGCGTCTCGCGTATTTATTCACTTCAGTTCACTGGAGGTGAACGACTTCACGGCCATTGCCTCTTCTGTCACGTTGAAAAGCTTCTCGAAGAATCTTCTTGACCTCGGTCATTGGCTCTTGGAATGTAGGCGGGGGCCTCTGATCGCATGTGATGACTGAGAAACACGTGAGCCGGTCATTGCCTCTTCTGTCACGTTGAAAAGCTTCTCGAAGAATCTTCTTAACGTCGGTCATTGGCGAGGGCCTTTGCTCACATGCGACAACTGAGAAACACGTGAGCCGGTCGGGCGATGCCCTGACGGCTGAATCGACAGCGCCCGCTTATGTGGAACTTGCTGACTTCACGGTCATTGTCTCTTCTGTTCTGCTGTTCTGTCCACTGAATGCGAGTATGTAACTCTCTAAACTAAACCAAGTTTTCCATTTATATTCTAATTTCTAGTTCACTTTGATTTCACTAATTTATTTACTTAAGTACCACTCAACATTCCTCCACCCTTCGGAGAAATTCGCCCTCGAATTTACCACTCAACATTCCTCCACTCTTCACACGGAAAAAGCACAAGCACTGAAAACTCTCGACTTAGAAGATTACACACGCTTCACATTATGTGGAAAATACTTTATCACTTTACAAAAGCACTGTACAGTCATGAATCACATAGTTCTTACATAAATGGTTGTAATAAGTGTAACAAATCTTGATGACAATGAATAAACAAAAAATAGATTTTGCACTTAGAAAATTACATAGCAACAGCTGTTTAATCTACCCTATACTAATGAAAGAATATCTATTCTACAGTATTGTTTATTTTAACAAGAGACTGTTTAGTAAAGAATGAAGTACAATAAACAAAATTAATACACTAATGCTCAAAAGTAACTGCTGAAGTACACCAGTTAAGAGTGTGCTATCCAGTTAACAGGGATTTGATGAAGTGGTATATTATTATTTGGCTTATTTTTTTGTCGTAAATAAAAGAAAACTGTACAAAGCAGAAACACCAACACAAAAGTTCCTGATATACCCGTTCCTAGCATTATAATTTTAGTTTTGCGTTCACCTTTTAATTTTATGACATGTTGCATCATAACATTGGCATCAATTTTGCCTTGCTGTGAGTTTATGAACATATCTAATGACTTCAGAAGGGAACTGTCAAGGGAGTCATTGAGGTAGGACAGGTTTTGTGTAGGAAATGCTTGCATGGCGGTTTCTGAAAAAAGCAAACAACATGGTTATGAACCTATCAACCTAGTAAAAACAAAAATAAAGAAAAGAGGAAATACATTGTTAACTACAAGATCTACATGTTTCTACGTTCAACTTTTCTTTCTTAAAAAATAAACCATTATAATTTATTAATTATTTACATTTGTATACTGTCCACAGTCTACTAAGATTCAACTAGGACATTCGCACCCTTGATCGAAGATTGTATGGTGCCATGTCTGTATGTTGTGCTGGCGTGGCCACTCTTCTTCCTTTACGGGAACTTCCTCCACCCTTCGGAAAAGCAGACACTATTGTTGAAGGAATTACATCTGGAGCGCCCTTAAAAGGTTTTAAACGACTTGCATGGACAATGGTAGTTCGGGTGGGCAGTTGCAATTTAACGTTGACTGGTGACGTGATCTCAATAATTTGATAAGGACCTCTGTAGTTTGTTACAAATTTCTTCGTTTTTCCTTTCGCTATATAAGGAGTTGAAAGCATAACCCACTGACCGATTTTGTAATTTGGATATTTAGCTTGGGTATTACCTAATCTTTCCTGTCGTTCCAAAGCCTTTGTATTAGATTTTTGAACCTTTTTCCATACATCCTTCATCATTCGACTGAAATCTCTTACTGTTTCTCCGACTTTTCCGTTTTTCTGCCTGATTACATCAAAAGGGGACGGCATTTTTTTTCCATATACCAATTCATAAGGTGACATGCCAGTTGCTTCATGCGTTTTGGCGTTGTATACCGACACGATTATTGGTAAATACGTATCCCAATTAGAATGTTGTTCGTTAATATAATAACTAAGCATCTTGCCAATTGTCCGATGAACTCTTTCTGTGCGCCCGTTGGACTGAGGGTGTAACGGAGTTGTGCGTAATTTGCGTATTTTTAATAAGTGGCATAGCTGTTTCATTAATTCAGACATAAAATTAGATCCCTGATCTGTGATAATAGCTTCAGGTACTCCAAATTTAAGTATCCAATTGTTAACTAAAGCTTGGGCAACTGTATTTGCTTGCTGATCTGGGAGACTCACCATAGCTAGATAGCGTGAAAAGTGATCGATAATTGTAAGAACATACTTATTACCAGCAGGTGTTTTATGAAATGGCCCATAGAGATCCAGTCCACAGATTTGAAATGGACATGAAGCCTCGGGGAGCCTCTGTAAGGGTATTTTTGAACGAGAAAGTTCAGCTCGTTGTGCGCACGCAATGCAATTACGAACGTACTGCGCAACATCCTGCTTTCTGGTTTGCCACCAAAATCGCTCTGCTACTCGTCTTTCGGTTGTCCGCTGTCCACCGTGTCCTGCAAGGATATGATCGTGGGCCTCTGCCATTATTTCTTGTCTAAGGTGTTGGGGAACAACAATTCGCGTTCCAAGTTTTGTTTTACAGCATAATACACCATCTTCAAAGCAAAATTGTTTTTGAGTTGCGTATTTTTTACATTCTGTATCCTCATCTTGTGCCTTTCTCCAGTCCTCAGTATCTCGGCCTGTTGCTTCCAAAAGTGCTATTTTCCGAATTGGGCAATCTGCATTCCTGTGTTTTTTGCCTGGTTTATGGATAACTTCGAAATCCATTTCGGAAAGACATAGGGCCCAACGGGTAAGACGACTAGATGGATCCTTTAATCCAAGCAACCATTTTAAAGCTGCGTGGTCTGTAATAACCTTGAATTTTCTACCATACAAGTAGCATTTAAAGTATTTGATACCATAAATAACACTTAACAATTCTTTCTCCGTTGTGGAATAATTTCCGTTGTTAGTTGTCTCGAAGCGTAGGCTATGGGGTGTTCCGCGCCATTAATATTCTGACTCAAAACAACTCCTACTGAATGACCACTTGCGTCACAGGATGAAATAAATTCTTTATTATAATCTGGGTAGGCTAATACAGGACTGTGTGTTAACTTATCTTTAAGGGTTTGAAATGCAGATTCACAATCTTCAGACCAATGAAATTTTGCACCCTTTTTCAATAATTGGGTTAAGGGTCGGGCAATTTCAGCAAAATTTTGAACATATTTTCGGTAATACGATGCGAGACCAATGAAACTTTGTACTTCCTTAACGCGTTGTGGTGTTGGGAAGTCCTTAACTGCCGAAATTAATCGAGGATCTGTTTTAATTCCTTTTTCACTAATGACATGCCCTAGGTATGTAACCTCTGTCAATGCAAAACTACATTTTTCCATATTTAATGTTAATTTAGCTTTTCTAAGTCTCTGAAAAACATTACACAGACGCACAGCATGTTCATTAATGTCTCTGGAGAATACAATAATATCGTCTAGATATACACAACATTGCTGAGTTTTGAGTCCTCGCAATACTCCATCGAGTAGTCTTTGAAAAGTTGCTGGTGCATTTTTCAAACCGAAAGGCATTCTTTTAAATTGCCAGTGGCCTCCAGGGGTAGAAAACGCTGTTTTATGCCTATCTTCAGGAGCAACTTCCAATTGATGATATCCGCTACGTAGATCGATTGTTGAAAAGTATTTACTGTTACTCAAACTGTCAATGATATCTGTAATGTTTGGAAGAGGATAAACATTTGAGATAGTTTGTTTGTTAAGGTGTCTGTAGTCACAACAAAATCTATATCGTTTCGTACCGTCGGGAGACTTCTTTGGAATAATTACAATATTTGAATTATAAGGCGAATCAGAATATTCTATAATTCCATCTTTTAGATGCTGTTCTAAAAATTCATCCAGTACTGGCTGTAAGTGATGCGGAACTCTATAAGGCTTCCTATAAACTGGGGGGCTATTTCCTGTTGGGATCCTATGCTGCGTGATGTCTGTTGCTGGCAATGGACCTTCTGCATTAAATAAATCTTGGAACTCAACTAAAACTGCTTCTATCGTGTCTCTATCCCTTCCTTTCAAATGCTCAATCTTCTGGCGCAATGCGGTTTTATAGGCGTCTGGTTTCTGACCATCATTAATATCTGACCAAATGAAATCTTCTTCTTCAAAAGTACTGACTGTAGCCACTAATATTCCCTTATGCAACTCTTTGTCCTCCACTCCGAAATTGTCAATATGTACCGGTACTTTTCTTTCTCCCTCAACGTCTTGAACCCGTACAACACTCCTACGTACAAAACAATGTGATACATCTAATTCCTCATTTTCCTCTAAAGGCTCTATTAGACACACTGTATCTGTAGGTACTTCGTGGTCAACGGTCATCCAGAGAAGTTTTCCTGAGCCAGATGCTATCTGATCCCGCGAATCAACCTTCAAGGACGTTGCACGCAGTATAGTTGATTTCGCCTTCCGGTTAGGGAAATCTTGCGGCAGAGGGCCCTTTGCAGCGGTGTCACCTAGCTGAAACACTGTTCCGCTAAATTCTACAGTTTGCTGTCTGAGGTCGATTTTAGCGTGATGTTTATTCAGGAAATCCAACCCTAGGATCGCGTCGTACCCGTCAGTTACCTTTGTTACCACTTCTACATCTTCTTGAAATTGTACACCGTGAATATAGAAAATCAATAATGTACATCCTAATGACTTAACTGTACCTCCTCCTACTCCACTCAATCTATACCTTGGAGGGTCATATTTCTTTTCTCCAATACATTCATTACTTACAATTGATACGTTTGCGCCTGTATCCACCAGTATCCTTGCCTCTTTATCCTGTATGGTAGCAGATAACCAGCATTCCGCCTTCACATTCGCCTTAGTGGCATGAAATTTTATTGGGAACGCCTGGCGGCGGCTCCGACATTCCCGTTTGAGTTTAACTGATTTCTATTTCCAAAAACTTTCTTAGACCTGCATTCCTTGAATGTGTGACCTATTCTTTGACAATTAGTGCATTGAGGTTGTCTGCAGTTTTTTGCTATATGTCCGTGTCGATCGCACCTAAAACATCGTACTCCTGCTGAAAATATATTTCGCTTCTCCTTGTATCTGGTGGCAATGTCAATTTCTTCAAAAGCTGTCGCCACAGATATAGCTTCTGCTAAATTTTTAGGAAACTCTGGCCTGACACGACGGGACGTTTCAGGAGGTAACCCACGTAAAAATGTATCCAGAGCTCTATCTTCTGCCTCTTGTAAAATAACTTTATTTGCTTCATCACTAGATGTCAACTGATAGGTGTTAATATTAACTTTTCTAATCCTATCTACAAAGCTTTCTAACGACTCGTTTTGCCTCTGAGTGATAGTGTTTAATTTTTCCCTATAAAATCTACAGCTGTTCTGTTTTTGAAAACGTTTAAGCAATCCTTTCTTCAATTCCTCAAATGTTGGAGCATTCCGTAATTCTTCATGGTATAAGACGTGTGCTTTAGCCTCTACTGTCAATCTTAACTTTGTCATTTGTAAGAGCTGTTCATCTGACCATGATCCTAACTTTGCAGCTGCTACTAAATCAACAAAAAAGGCTGTTATGTCCTCGCCAGGTTTACCTGAAAAAGGAGTTACTAAGGCTGCTGCTGAGGAATCTAGGGTGGGAGGGATTGAACTGGTTTGCCTAACCTCACACAACTGCTTAAATAATGCATTATTATCATTTTTAAGCTGTGCTATTTGATTAACTAAGCTCTGAATAGCTTCATCAGTAGAAACCGCTTGTGGTGCTGACTCTGACTTTGTACGATTTCGTGTCATCATTTTACAAATTGTTAGTTACACAATCTTCCTATACTGAATTTAAAAGATGTTTAAATATTTCCGACAAACTCTTAAAATCATGAGAGAAAATACACTTCTAAATAAAGAAAATATTACGACTGATATGCAAACCCCTATCCCTTCACACATTAAAAAATACTAACTGGGAACCTTTAGTGACTGTCATTCACACCTCATATTGAGCCAAGGGTTTTTTCTCTGACATCAAATGTAACAACTAAAACGGCTTCTGACACCCAAATGTAACAGTTGTGTTACTACATGTGACACTTCTGTCACTCAATGTAACTGTGTTTTCTCTTTTGATGCTGTCAATTGTCAGGATGAGCATTCTAAAGCATTCTGTCAGGGTGAAAATATTAAATAAATTAACTTTTCTCTCTTAACAACATGTGGGCAGGGTGGGTTCTCCTTTGGCTCGGGTATGAGGTCGAATGAAACATCATTTTTACATAAGATAACTTTTATTGAAGATTTGTACAACTGTATCTTACGAGATGTTCTGGTTCGGAGAGCGGCAGCTGTGTCGTTTGTGAAGTCTTCTGCTGCGGCAGCGGCGGCGGCGGCGGCGGCGGCGGCGTCTGATTACGCGTAGCGGTGTGTATCTCATGTCGCTGTCTCGCCCAGCTGACGGGAGACGCGCAGCGCGAGGTGGCCGGTTTAACTATTGCGAGCGAAGTCGTGCATCGAATGATACCTTGGGTGTGGCATCCCAGTGTTTCTCTTCTCTAAGCGGCCGCGTGTGTTGTGCGTCGACCAGCGGAGCGGCGTGCTGGGGCAAGGCCAGTGTCCCGAACTCGAACCACGGACTCCCGCTTGCCAGTCTTCGGCTGTCAGGTCTTCATCCCAGCTCACAGGTGACTACTGATGTGAGGCCGTCTCCCCGTCCTCACGAGTCACCCGGATACGTAAAAACCAGACTTCAAATACCTTTTAACTTCTGTCTTCTGGCGCCGCGGCTCCTGCTTGCTATTCCATTACAGCGGTGGACTTGGTGCGTCTGTGCATGATGCAGTCTCTTCTTGCATGACGGTCTTCAGCACCGAAACTGACTGAAAACTACTGCTACTCTTCTTTTCTTCCTTCGTCTCTCGTCTTTGTCTCCATCTCCGTCTTCGTCTTCGTCTTCGTCCCCGTCTTCATCTGTCTTCATCTGTGGGGCCCACTGCGTCTCGCGTATTTATTCACTTCAGTTCACTGGAGGTGAACGACTTCACGGCCATTGCCTCTTCTGTCACGTTGAAAAGCTTCTCGAAGAATCTTCTTGACCTCGGTCATTGGCTCTTGGAATGTAGGCAGGGGCCTCTGATCGCATGTGACGACTGAGAAACATGTGAGCCGGTCATTGCCTCTTCCGTCACGTTGAAAAGCTTCTCGAAGAATCTTCTTAACGTCGGTCATTGGCTCTTGGAATGTAGGCGAGGGCCTTTGCTCACATGCAACAACTGAGAAACACATGAGCCAGTCGGGCGATGCCCTGACGGCTGAATCGACAGCGCCCGCTTATGTGGAACTTGCTGACTTCACGGTCATTGTCTCTTCTGTTCTGCTGTTCTGCCCGCTGAATGCGAGTATGTAACTCTCTAAACTAAACCAAGTTTTCCATTTATATTCTAATTTCTAGTTCACTTTGATTTCACTAATTTATTTACTTAAGTACCACTCAACATTATTGAATGTTTCAAGAGCAACTCTTTCAGCAATCATGACAGCCTACACAAATCGTGGAAAAAAGACATCATGGTGTAAGCGTAATAATGGGTGTAAATCAAAACTAAGTGACAGAGGAGATGGTCATACGCTAACACGAATTGTGTCAAAACTACGGCGGGTAAAGTGACTGCAGAGCTCGATAGCCATCGTAGAGTCCCCGTATCTATTGCCACTGTCCACCGAGAACTCCATAAAGTGAATATTCATGGACGAGCTGCTATAACGAAACCATTAGTGGCGACAACCAACGCAAAGAAGCGTAAAACATGGTGTCAGGAGCATAAATCTTGGACGGCTAATCAGTGAAAACACATCATTAGGTCCGACGAGTCAAAGTTTTCGTTATTTCCAACATCGGCTCGGGTTTATGTCTGGAGAACACCAAAAGAAGCTTAAAATACTGATTGCTTGATCCCAACGGTTAAGCATGGATGTGTAAGTGTGATGGCGTGGGCAGCCATATCATGGTATTCGGCTGGTCCCATCATTACTCTCAAAGTCTGTGTTACGGCCAGCGACAACGTGGACACTCTAGGTGATCAGATGCACTTCATGATTAGAATGTTGTTACCTAAAAATAGTGACATACTTCAGGACGATAATACAACCACTCACACTGCCAGAACAGTACAATCGTGGTTTGAGGAGCATGCACTGAACTGCAGCTTCTTCTCTGGCCAGCACAATCTCCGGACTTGAACATTATAGAACCCTTGAGGGCGGTACTGGAGAGCAGACTCCGGAGCAGATTTCCGCCTCCCACGTCACTACAAGAGTTAGAAGAGGTTCTGATCGAAGAGTGGCATAACATTCCACTGGAGACTCTACAATTATTTTATGCCAGTATTCCAAGAAGAACCGCAGTTGTATTAAGGCCAAATGGGGGGTCAAACCCCTCATTAATAAACCATTCCCAAGTAAGTACAGGTGTTCACATTATTTTGCCTATCCCCTGTACATTTATGTTCCAAAAGACGTTGTTTAAACGATGTCACTATAAAAAAGTATTAACTCTATTATAAGTAAGGTAACAAGAAGAATACAAATAACTTATCTAACATCAGACAACTGAAATTCAGAAAATTTTATACTAAAAAACAACGTACAACTGCTTCTATCAAGCTCACTGACAACACCGACGGCACACGCGAGAACTAGTTAGACCACTTCTCGCCAGGCAGCAGCAAGGTGAAAAATATGTAATGGCCACTTTACCCCACCTTCCCATACCATTCCTCCAAATTTAGTCATTTCCACTGAAATACCACAACGTTCTGGTGCCTTCCCTTTCTTTCGAGCGTCAAATAGCACTATACATGTCGTCTGATATTACTAGCAGAAAATATTTTTTTATTAACTGTCTGTTTTCCTCATTCATCTACTGAACATTTAATGAAATCTACGTATGCTTCTTCAACAATACTCGCTCTGTAAATAATTGTACCATCTTTCGTTTAAATTGGACAAACGTAATGTCTATTCAACATAAGTTTCTGTTTGTCCTCCTCATATTTTCAATGAATGCAATCAAATCCTCTCGAAGACATTTCCGAGTAATTTCGTCCAACTCAGCGTTTATACTATAGTTTCCTTGAAATTTCCGTCTCATCTCAGATAAAGACAGTAGTAGTCTATTGGATTTTATTTACATTTTAATTGTTCCTGTTCCTTCAAAATTGCGAGGATGACAAATTGTTCTGATATCACAATTTCTAAATTTGAGATCGTTAACACCAAGAAGGAATTGTCATTTCGTCCTCATGCTCATCGAAATCAGTCTTAGTTGTTTACAGTCATGCTAAAGAGGGTATTATCATCTTAGACGATTTAGAAAAAACTTGTATGGTGCCGAAATTGGCAACTGACCCTAAATAATGAAAAGTGTGAGGTCATCCAAATTACTGCTAAAAGGAATCCGTTAAACTTCGGTTACACGATAAATCAATCAAATTTGATGGCCTAAATTCAACTAAATACCTAGTAATTACAATAACGAACTACCTAAATGGGAAAGAACACATTGAAAATGTTGTGGGGAAGGTGATTTACTGGCGGAACATGCCACAGAACTACTAATGAGACTGCTTACACTACGCTTGTCCGTCCTCTTTCAGAGTACTGCTGTGCGATGTGGAATCCTTGCCAGATAGGATTAACGGAGTACACCGAGAAAGTTCAAAGAAGAGCAGCATATTTTGCATTATCGAGAAAGAGGGGGGAGAGAGTCACCGACATGATACAGGTCTTGGTGTGGACATTATTAAAACAAAGGCATTTCTCTTTGCGGTGGGAGCTCCTCACGAAAATTCAATCACTACCTTTCTCCTCTGAATATCAAAATATTTTGTTGACGCCGACCTACATGGGGAGAAATGATCATCATAATAAAATGAGGGAAATCAGAGCTCGCACGGAGAGATATAGGTGTTTGTTTTTTCCGTGCGCTGTTTGAGAGTGGAAGAAGTAGAGAACTATAGTGACCGTTGTTCGATGAACCCTCTGTCAGGCACTTAACAGTGATTTACAGAGTATCCATGTAGATGTAGATGTAGATTAGAAGATTTAATCCCCCGGTATGCATGGGGTCTGCGTCACTGAATGAAAATTAACTTTCAAAATGGATTCGAAGACCTCATCAGATTTTTTTTTTTAATATATCAATATAATCTGCCCAAATTATTTCAGCGCTCGCTCAGTTCTTTAAATTTGTAAGAAGACAGTCTAGATTGTAGCTTCCCAATAGTGTTCTCAGTACGTATGCACGTTCTTCGATAGCAAATAGTCTACAAGTAGACTTGACTGATCACATTATAAACTGTGTGGCCAAAATTCACCGGAAGTGTTGTCGCACTTTAAGTTGCGCCGTGTATGCATCCAGTTGTTGCGGCTAGATGCGGAGTAAGGCGCCAATGTAGACATGACATCTGACCAGTCTGTTACAGACACGCACGTGTTGCGGGCTTTCCCCACGTCGAGCGTCAACAGTAGGCTATGAACATTGGATGGTGAGCGGTACGGATCATCCACGAGATTACACAGACTTGTCTAATTGTATTCAACTTGTCGCGCTTTTCATAAATCCGAGATAGAGTACAATCAACTGCTTTATTCTAAATCGATTCCACCACCTAAAAACTCCTTTGTTCCTAATGACCTAAATGTTGCCTGGTTCTGATGTAACATAACAAACACCTTCTGCCACTACACAAAAGTATATGAAATTATCCGTTCCTTTTAATACTTTTCCTTTTACTTATATTTACTTTACTACCCTCACTCATGCGGTTACAGTTTTCGTATTTGGCTTCTCTTTCAGATATTATTCTCAGTAGCATGCATTGGAAGTCAGAATCACTTCTTATTCGCAGTGGCTTAACCGGCTTTGACAGGGATGACTTCAATCAACTTATCTTGCAAAGCCTGACATGAGAACACTGCTCATCTTGATTTTGACACTATTTTAGAAAAGACTGTGTTTCAGTCGAAGCAAAAAGTCAAAATATGATAACTAATTTCACTTAAAAACCGATGTTTTAATTACAGTTAGTTACTTAAAACACCGATGAAGATATAGCAGTAACATCCGTAACGTTTTACCTAAAGTTATGGTTCTGAACTGTTTAGACGAGAAGAGAACAGAAGCTTTCGAAATGTGGTGCTACAGAAGAATGCTGAAGATTAGATGGGTAGATCACATAACTAACGAGGAGGTATTGAATAGAATTGGAGAGAAGAGATATTTGTGGCACAACTTGACAAAAAGAAGGGACCGGTTGGTAGGACATGTTTTGAGGCATTAAGGGATCACAAATTTAGCATTGGAGAGCAGCGTGGAGGGTAAAAATCGTAGAGGGGGATCAAGAGATGAATACACCAAGCAGATTCAGAAGGATGTAGGTTGCAGTAAGTACTGGGAGATGAAGAAGCTTGCACAGGATAGAATAGCATGGAGAGCTGCATCAAACCAGTCTCTGGACTGAAGACCAAACCAACAACAATGGTTCTGTAATCTTCTTATGGAACAAAACTATTTCATGTACAATGGAGGTTGTTGCTAATAATGTTTACGCTTTAAATATTATATGTACTAAAAAAACTGCATAACTTACTTAGTTCAGAATACGTATTGGAGCAGCATCTAGAATTTGGAAGTAAATTGGTCAATTTTCCCAAAACTTCTTGACCGATTTACTTCAAAATTTGAGACGATGCTCTGATACGCATTAGGAAGGACGTAAGTTATATAATTTTTAGCACATATAATACACATAGCAAAAGCGTTGTTACCTACAATCTGCGAACACTTTCGAACGATTGCTTTTACACATTTCAGCGATACCCCAAACCACTGCAAGTTTTTTGAAACAACTATGTGCATGTATTCTGTTAAAACTGACTGTGAGAAAGAAAATGCTGTATTTTGAAAATGTGCGGTTTCGTTTTCTTTCTAGCAGTCCGTTTTAACTACGTTAGCAGAGCATTTAAATAATAAGACAAATTGTTTCTCCTATATATGTAGTTTCTACGTGTATATAATTTTAAACAAAAATTGTATACACAAAAATATGCTGTTTCATGGAAAGGCATGTATTGAGGAAAATATTTACGTCCGGAATCCCACACGATATCTGGTTGCGCAAAAACGTTGAAGAATTGAACTCCACAACGGTAGGATTACTTGTATTATACGAGAAGGTGTCTAATATAACGGGAATATATTCCGAGTATACAATACATGCCCTTGATGGAAATTATCTTCACCATAAATGGTATCCGAAAAAGCAAAGTACGAGCGGTAGTTGTCTTCCAAAACGATGTCATGGAACTCGGTTTTCACCCAGTAAAACGAATAACAGGAGACGGACCCTCGATAGTTGACGTAGAGACATCTAACAGAAAAGAGTAAAAATGAAAAATGCATGGATAGAAGAAAAGCGTCATTCCCTTAGTAGGATTACGAAGTTTTGAGTAAGATGAGAAGAACGTGAGGAGGAAAGCTTTTACTTGCTCTTTAATGGGCCAAACGAAATTAAAATACTATCAACACATCACATTCTACTCGTTCAAATGTGTGTGAAATCTTATGGGACTTAACTACTAAGGCCATCAGTCCCTAAGGTTACACGCTACTTAACCTAAATTATCCTAAGGACAAACACATACACCCACGCCCGAGGGAGGACTCGAACCTCCGCCGGGACCAGCCGCACAGTCCATGACTGCAGCGCCTAAGACCGCTCGGCTAATCCCGCGCGGCATTCTACTCGCGAAAGGCATATTATTCGTACACCTTATGCTGCATTGATGAGTATGTTTCATTTCTGAAAACCATATAGGGCATGTTCCATCTTTGGCGGTATATAAGCATGAAACTCTACGCCAGTGACACTCAGTTTAAGCTTTAGAACATCGAGGAAACTTTTAGTATCATTTGGATCTCTTTTGGAACACTAGACACCCTGAGGCCAGAAATTATAGAATCTGTCGTAATTTCTTGTGTGCAGTCTCGAAAAGGAGCAGATGTGTTGTGGATGGAGCTGATCCAGAAAAATGTTTTCTTTTACGGCGCTTCAAAGGTTGACGCGCAGCAAGGCTTATTCTTTGCAGAAACTTTTGTGTACCTGTTCGCGCTGTTCAGTGACAATAGTCACTGACGTCTATTTTGTTTTTCCTTATTACTGCAGTACCTCTATAATTATTCTGAACTGCAAGTACGTCATAATCGTAGTAGTGCTGGGTTGATGTACACAGACAAGCTGCCTGTGGAGGCTCGGTAGCTGCATCTATGACAACAGCCGAAATGAACATGTGCTACTAGCGCTACTTTCTCTAATGTGCTGACAGCACACGGAAGTCATACGCAACCTTGTCTGCTAAATAAGATGATGATACAAGAAACACTATAGCGGAGATTGTTGTACCAGGGGCACAGTGTAGCTAAGAAAACAGGGCGTTACCTGCTGCATGTTTCAGTCTAGTGACTGATTTCAGAACCACATGAAGGAAAGCGCCGTTGAAACCGCCATAAGCAGTTTCTGACATTGTCTATTGTTTTTGCCGTTGTGAGACAAGAGGTTGTGTTTTGTAAAGCGTTTGTAGATAATACGAGTTCTCCATATTTAAGTGCTGTATGGCATATTAAAGCTATTTGGAGGATATTGTTAACTATTCAGTTAGAGAGTTTTATGGAGAATATAATTCTGTTTATTTTTAAAGCTAGGTACATAACGTGTGAACGGTTAAGTTATACTTCGTCAGACGTGATCCATGTTGTACCTTGAATCGGAGGAAGGTCTGCTAGCATGGAGAATGTCGTATTTACAAATCAGATGAATTCCTTTAATGTATTAACAATTTTACCTGTCTTACAAGGGAAATTTGCGCTAATTTCCAGTAACTTCTATTTCAGAACTTTTTAAACTTATAAGTCGTTGCTTCTTAGTCTGATTTGATTTACTGAGTATTGGCCGTGTTGAGGTCTGCTTGCCGTTGTTTTCATTGGTATGAACTCGAGACCCGCACCCCCTCCCCCCCCCCCCCCCCCCAAAAAAAATGTGGATCCCAAATCCACAACTCCTATGGCTTTAATAAGCTTGCAGGCCTTTAGTGCATTGCTTCACTATTGCTAAATACGTATGGGTGCTGGCTATAGGTCATTATCTCCTTCTCCTCCTCTCTCTGCCCAACTCCTCTTCCTCTCCTCTCTCTATCCATCTCCTCCTTCACCCTCTCTCCTCTCTCCACCTCCTCCTCTTTGTCCATCTCCTGCTTCCCTCTCTCTATGTCCAATTGCTCCCCACCCCTCATCTCTGTCCATCTACTCCCCCTCCCCCCTCTCTGTCGCTTAAAATGAATGGGCAAATCGATTGGGGTCATTGGTACACGGAATACGAGAGTGACCTCTCCAGGTGCTGGATCTGTGACGACAATAGCTTCAGTGACACATTTTCGTACAGTTTTTGCCTGCAAAGTGGTAGCATTACAAACTTTCGGACGATCCAGATCGCGTAGCAGTTTTCTAATCATAAGTCTATAAGCCATAAATACAACTTTCCGAATATAGTGATATTCTGTTACAACTGACAGCAAGGAAACAGCACATGGAACTCGGGCAGAAAACCGCTACTTACATGATTTGTTCAACACGAGCGCCAGAGACGTAGACGAAATGCTGCACTCGTACGGCGGCGTAATCAACAGCTGCTAGAAGCAGTTCCGGTGGAATCTGAGTTACGTGCTCCTGTATACCTGCCTTCAAATCAGGTAAAGGCAGAATACAGAATATGTTCCTGATAAACACGTTCTTTTAGATATTGTTAGAGCCAAAATAACATGGATTCAGATCAGGTGATTCTGCAGGCCACGACTCGAAATCTTCTGGAGATTACGTTGCATTAAACAGACCTTTCAATTGGCAAACGACATGAGGTGTTGCTTCATCTTGCAAGCAAACTAGGTTTTCCATACAATTTTGCTCATTCAAAGTAGGAGTCACGTGCTGTGCAAAGGGGTCTCAACAACGGGCAAATGTCACAGCAAACCTTATAGGCCCTTTGGACGTATTCTCCTCAAACAAGAAAGGACCTAGAATAAAGGTGCCTGTGAATCCATACCATACAGTCACATACAGCGAGATAATGGTCTTCGTGCACAAGACGCGGTTTTACGGTGGCGAGAATTCAGCAGTTCTGTGTGTTCATTGCAGCCTGTAGTGTAAAATGTGCTTCGTCATTACACAAAATATTGCCCGACCATATGTCATCAACTTCAATGCTTACCAGAAACCGAAGAGCAAATTGAGAACGTTGCTTCAGATTATTAGGTTTCAGTTCTTGCACAGTCTCGATCTTGTACGGGTACCAGCGTAAAATAGACTCCAAAACTATCGTTGACCATGGGATAGTCAATTCTCGTAACACGCACAATCACTAGCACTACCTGAGCACATCCTGCATAATCAGTTACAGCAACAGCAAGCTCCTCAGTAACTTCCAAAGAAACAGAACGCCTTCTTCTTCTTCCAGGTGCCACACCAAGTTCACCCGTGTTTTCGAATTTGATTATCGTCTTCTTTAAACCCATTAACGAGACTGGGCTTCTCCTCAGTCCTTTCAGTTGGTGATACTCTCTCACTGCAACAACGTAATTGCTGCTGTTCACGTAAAACAGTTCCACTAACAGCGCAGTATCTCTCTTCTCGATAGCCATACTGTTCACTCACTTGGTGGCTTATCAAATAACACAGTGGATATGATACCGTCACACAAACTGTGCACCACAGTCTAACACATACAGTCGCGACACTCTCTGGTGTGAAAGATGTTACAAGCGGTGAGAAAGCAGGCAGTGACACGTATCGCAAGGATAATACAAGTCATGTTTAATTTCTAGTTTATTAACGAAACTATTTTCATATCTTTGCGTTCCATTCTTTGCTACATTGCCATGGGACATAAATTATAGTGAAATAAAAGAAAAAAATGACGAATTTCAATGATTGAATGAGATAAGCTACAACTTATTAATGAAGAAATACCTTCGAATACGTGCATAATTGCAGCGTACTCCGCTGACAACAAAAGAATATATATTCATAAGTTATACGTGAGAAGTATGTATTCCTGTTGTTATCTGTTCTGATTATGATAGGCACTTTCCTTGACAAGTCAAAAATGTTTTATGGAGTCTAATGATTCCCTCATTATAACATATCGCTCGACGTTCTGATACATGAATATTTTTTTAATTTAATTACTTTTGCTTCAAAAGCTAGTATGTTAGAGATTCTTGCCGTTTGTGACTCAGATGTAGCAACAATTATGGAATTTGGTTCTTCCCTGTTGCAAAACACTTTTATTTCATTTTAACATCTTTCATGACATATGAGCGGTTTCTCCTTCAGCTGCAGGTACGTTGGCTTATTTCGTACGTTAAATAATGTGGGTATTAGATCCATATAGGTTTCCTACGTTCCACATTCGTTGATTTGGCAGGAAGTGTACCGAACGAAACATCGAGTTGTTGGGTACATATATAACGTCTTCCTAAAAAAGGTCAGGTCTTCTGGTGTTTACTGATACTTTTTTGTTATTAAACGAAAGCATCATTCTTCAGTAAATATCCTCACGTTATAAGATAATCGTAAATGTGTCCTGTTAATCTACAGTTTCATGTCTCCCAACGACCTTAGGTTAAAAAATGAATGACAAATGTGATGCTTTTTTAGTCACTGTCGGTTTTTATGGCACTCTATACGATCCCCAATGTAAAAAAACTACGTTAAAAACCAGTATAAACGATAGTATTCACACGCACTCGATATCGTACTCAGAAGCTCAGAAGTCTCACTGACCGCTTGGTGTGCCGCTAACGCTGTGCGAAAAAAGAAAAAAAACATACGGAGTGTCGCGACTGTTTTGTTAGACTGAGTGTACAGCGTCAGATTCGCAGCTGGTAGGCACAATTATAACTTTTTTTTACCAGCGTAAATCTATTCCATGTTAACGCATTAGCATAGCTACCAACTGTCGCTGCCACACAATAATCACAGTTAACACTGGACCTCTTTGAGTAGTTGTACTTTATTGATAACCACCAATTAACAATGTACAGTGAGTACACTGGCGGAAAAGAACATGTTGACCGATCGTTATAAAAGTGGTGCTCCAGCATTCTCATCTCTTTGTGAGACATTTATTAAAATTTCATCGTCATGCGAGCTTATTTTCAGTATTTTTAGTGTGCAAATAAACCATCTCTATAAATGTAGAATGTTGCGAGTGTGGCTGCATCACAGTTATTGGGTGCGTCTAATGTTACTGCGATTTTTCTGGTGGAGACGAAAGACAGCGTACTCACAGGATGAGCACGTGCATTTTACGAAGGACTTGGGAACATCAATCGGGAAAAAGGCCAAACAGTTGGGTATAGTCCAACGGCTGCAGAAGAAGTGGTGACGAGGTTTCACTGAACTCAGGACAGCACCGTGGCAACAAGAGTAGGCACGGGTGTTCGCAGGACTACACCACACCACGAGAAGATGGTAGAAATGTTGGACTTTCTCTGGCGAATAGACAAATGACAGCAGCTGAAGTCCGGGCAGAGGTCACAGGTAGAGTGTCGTCACGAACCGTCAGGAACAGAGCAATGAAAACTGTGTCAATATCTGGAGATGATTTCCTTCGTTTACTCCTGACACCATACCAAGGACAACATTACTTGTCACCTGGGGTACTGAGTGGCGTTCTGTCGTGTTCTGTGACGATTCTCGCTTCTGTTAGAAGTGGTCAGTAGAGGACCTTGTGTAAAATCTCAGGAATACCTCTACAACTTCTCGGATTATGGTGTGAGTAGCTATTGGATAAAGACAACAGTAGTGATTTGGTAACTATTGAAGGGTGGCTGAATGCTCGCCTGTACGTGGCAAGAAATGTAAAACCTGTTGTCACACCCTTCAAACCAGGGTACCAAACTGCACATAGTGTGTCCCAGATCCGTTAGGACTGTGGCTATGAAACATATAATCACGAATTATGTTCACAAAACCCTAGTATTTATTCAAAGTATCTTCCCCGGTACCATTACACGGCTGAAACAGTTTTAAAAGTGTTTTGGAACAGTCACTGTAGTCCTGTTTTGGAATTGCCTTTCGTACGCAGAACTATTTTCTAGGATGTTCCTAACCGCGTCGTAGCGGTGTCCTTTCCTTGGCAACTTCAATTTGGGGAACAAGCAGAAGTCGACTGGCGCCAAATCCGACGAATACGGTGGGTGGTACAGGACTGTGATCCGTTTGCTGACCAAAGGCGATCATCACTTTGTGGGCATGGGAGGCTGTCGCGGAGGGCGCCCAGGAAATTTCTTCTCGGTATTTTGGTTAAATTCGACGATTTATCGCCCACAAACACAAAACTCAAAACAAATCTTGATGTTGCCTCGGTGGTCCACCGCCATTTTCCGACGAGTGTGAGATGCGTACTGTTACACTACTGGCCATTAAATTGCTACACCAAGAAGAAATGCAAATGATAAACGGGTATTCATTGGACAAATATACACTCCTGGAAATGGAAAAAAGAACACATTGACACCGGTTTGTCAGACCCACCATACTTGCTCCGGACACTGCGAGAGGGCTGTACAAGCAATGATCACACGCACGGCACAGCGGACACACCAGGAACCGCGGTGTTGGCCGTCGAATGGCGCTAGCTGCGCAGCATTTGTGCACCGCCGCCGTCAGTGTCAGCCAGTTTGCCGAGGCATACGGAGCTCCATCGCAGTCTTTAACACTGGTAGCATGCCGCGACAGCGTCGACGTGAACCGTATGTGCAGTTGACGGACTTTGAGCGAGGGCGTATAGTGGGCATGCGGGAGGCCGGGTGGACGTACCGCCGAATTGCTCAACACGTGGGGCGTGAGGTCTCCACAGTACATCGATGTTGTCGCCAGTGGTCGGCGGAAGGTGCACGTGCCCGTCGACCTGGGACCGGACCGCAGCGACGCACGGATGCACGCCAAGACCGTAGGATCCTACGCAGTGCCGTAGGGGACCACACCGCCACTTCCCAGCAAATTAGGGACACTGTTGCTCCTGGGGTATCGGCGAGGACCATTCGCAACCGTCTCCATGAAGCTGGGCTACGGTCCCGCACACCGTTAGGCCGTCTTCCGCTCACGCCCCAACATCGTGCAGCCCGCCTCCAGTGGTGTCGCGACAGGCGTGAATGGAGGGACGAATGGAGACGTGTCGTCTTCAGCGATGAGAGTCGCTTCTGCCTTGGTGCCAATGATGGTCGTATGCGTGTTTGGCGCCGTGCAGGTGAGCGCCACAATCAGGACTGCATACGACCGAGAGACACAGGGCCAACACCCGGCATCATGGTGTGGGGAGCGATCTCCTACACTGGCCGTACACCACTGGTGATCGTCGAGGGGACACTGAATAGTGCACGGTACATCCAAACCGTCATCGAACCCATCGTTCTACCATTCCTAGACCGGCAAGGGAACTTGCTGTTCCAACAGGACAATGCACGTCCGCATGTATCCCGTGCCACCCAACGTGCTCTAGAAGGTGTAAGTCAACTACCCTGGCCAGCAAGATCTCCGGATCTGTCCCCCATTGAGCATGTTTGGGACTGGATGAAGCGTCGTCTCACGCGGTCTGCACGTCCAGCACGAACGCTGGTCCAACTGAGGCGCCAGGTGGAAATGGCATGGCAAGCCGTTCCACAGGACTACATCCAGCACCTCTACGATCGTCTCCATGGGAGAATAGCAGCCTGCATTGCTGCGAAAGGTGGATATACACTGTACTAGTGCCGACATTGTGCATGCTCTGTTGCCTGTGTCTATGTGCCTGTGGTTCTGTCAGTGTGATCATGTGATGTATCTGACCCCAGGAATGTGTCAATAAAGTTTCCCCTTCCTGGGACAATGAATTCACGGTGTTCTTATTTCAATTTCCAGGAGTGTATTATACTAGAACTGACATGTGATTACCTTTTCACACAATTTGGGTGCACAGATCCCGAAAAATCAGTACCCAGAACAACCACCTCTGGCCGTAATAACGGCTTTGATACGCCTGGGCATTGAGTCAAACAGCGCTTGGATGGCGTGTACAGGTACAGCTGCCCGTGCAGCTTCAACCCGATACCACAGTTCATCAAGAGTAGTGACTGGCATATTGTGACGAGCCAGTTGCTCGACCACCATCGACCAGACATTTTCAGTTGGTGAGATATCTGGAGAATGTGCTGGCCAGGGCAGCAATCGAACATTTTCTGTATCCAGAAAGGCCCGTACAGGACCTGCAACATGCGGTCATGCATTATCCTGCTGAAATGGAGAGTTTCGCAGGGATCGAATGAAGGGTAGAGCCACGGGTCGTAACACATCTGAAATGTAAGGTCCACTGCTCAAAGTGCCGTCAGTGCGAACAAGAAGTGACCGAGACGTGTAACCAATGGCACCCCATACCATCACGCCGTGTGATACGCCAGTATGGCGATGACGAATACACGCTTCCAATGTCCGTTCACCGCGGTGTCGCCAAACACGGATGCGACCATCATGCTGCTGTAAACAGAACCTGCATTCACCCGAAAAAATGACGTTTTGTCATTCGTGCACGCAGGTTTGTCGTTGAGTACACCATCGCAGGCGCTCCTGTCTGTGATGCAGCGACAAGGGTAACCGCAGCCATGGTCCCCGAGCTGATAATCCATGCTGCTGCAAACGTCGTCGAACTGTTCGTGCAGATGGTTGTTGTATTACAAACGTCCCCATCTGTTGACTCAGGGATCGAGACGTGGCTGCACGATCCGTTACAGCCATGAGGATAAGATGCCTGTCATCTCGACTGCTAGTGATACGAGGCCGTTGTGATCCAGCACGGCGTTCCCTATTACCCTCCTGAACCCACCGATTCCATATTCTGCTAACAGCCATTGGATCTCGACCAACGCGAGGAGCAATGTCGCGATACGATAAACCGCAATCGCGATAGGATACAATCCGACCTTTATCAATGTCGGAAATGTGATGGTACGCATTTCCCCTCCTTACACTTGGCATCACAACAACGTTTCACCAGGCAACGCCGGTCAACTGCCGTTTGTGTATGAGTAATCGGTTGGGAACTTTCCTCGTGTCAGCACGTTGTAGGTGTCGCCACCAGCGCCAAGCTCTTGTGAATGCTCTGAGAAGCTAATCATTTGCATATCACACCATCTTCTTCCTGTCGGTTAAATTTCGCGTCTGTAGCACGTCATCTTCGTGGTGTAGCAATTTTAATGGCCAGTAGTTTACATTCGCTACCAGGATACCTGCTGCAGTGACGCTAGCACTTTGACCTTCTAGATGGCTATACTTGAATGTTCAAGGATCGTAAATCCATAACTCTCCACTGTATGCCATTGCAGTTTGGAGTTTCACACTAGCAGTACAGATGGATTTGGGACACACTGTGTATAATCGGGCAGCATAATGCAATACCCACACGGCATTTCGCAGCACAAACGTTGTCAAGAATGTACGGATCCTTGACTGACATATCTGGCCTTATTATTTGTCGCCCAGTCGTCATGTCTGGGATGTGATGGGAAGTCGAATTCTTGCATAGCACCTCCATCCAGCCGTCTCCTTGAGTTGGCACTGCATGTGTTTGAGGTATGGCAAGAACAAAATGCTTGAAATGGTTCTGAGCACTATGCGGCTTAACTTCTGAGGTCATCAGTGGCCTACAACTTAGAACTAATTAAACCTAACTAACCTAAGGGCATCACACACATCCATGCCCGAGGCAGGATTCGAACCTTCGACCGTAGCGGTCGCTCGGCTCCAGACTGTAGCGTATGGCAAGAACACATGAATCTGTTCGTTCCCCTGGGGGTCGCACTTCATATTGGTATTGACGATGAAAGTCATTTCCGAATGGAGTTAAAGATTAACCAGCTAACTTTCGTTATGCGAAGAATACCTCCACACAGTTTGAGCAAATATCGGACTTCATGGTGTAGCACTTTCCACTTGCGTCAGTGCGTTTAGAAGTCCGACAAAAAAGCTTTTGCTTGTGGCGCTGTTCCCGATTTTCTTTTAGCTGCCGAGCATTCTTGTAGTGTCCCGCGTATTAAGACGGGAGGCGAGACAGAGTGTCGGGATAAGCCGGTGTGCCGGAAGGCTGCGAGGGAGCAGGTGCAGCCGCCGTGGGGCGTAAGGCGTGGGCTAACCCGCTGCAATCAATAAGACCGCGGTCGGCAATGGCTGCTGCGCCGGAAGGAAGGCAGGAAGGAAGGAAGGAAGGAAGCGGCCGCGGGACGGGGCGGCGCGGGGCTCAGAGCCGCGCCTCCAGACGCGCCGCGCCACGCCACTGCACGCGGCCTCACACCCGGCGGCGCGCGGTCGCTGCCCCTGCCAACTCGGCCGACCCGCCGCACTCCTCGATTGGACTAGAGTTCCGCCAGCTGCCGTCGATTGGATTGGAGAGCTGTGGTGGAGGAGCGTACATGTGTTAAGAGTTGGGGGACCTCATTCACCTTAGGGTTAAAAATGGTTCAAACGGCTCTCAGCACTATGGGACTTAGCAACTGAGGTCGTCAGTCCCCTAGAACTTAGAACTACTTAAACCTAACTAATCTAAGGACAGCACACACATCCATGCCCGAGGCAGGATTCGAACCTGCGACCGTAGTAGTCACGCGGTTCCAGGCTGAAGCGCCTAGAACTGCTCGACCACACCAGCCGGCTCACCTTAGGGAACGACACTACTGGCCATTAAAATTGCTACACCGCGAAGATGACGTGCTACAAACGCGAAATTTAAGCGACAGGAAGAAGATGCTGTGATATGCAAACGATTAGCTTTTCAGAGCATTCACACAAGGTTGGCGCCGGTGACGACACCTACAACGTGCTGACATGAGGAAAGTGTCCAACTGATATCTCGTACACAAACAGCAGTTGACCGGGGTTGCCTGGTGAAACGTTGTTGTGATGCCTCGTGTAAGGAGGAGAAATGCGTACCATAACGTATCCGATATTGCTCCTCGCGTTGGTCGAGATCCAATGACTGTTAGCAGAGTATAGAATCGCTGGGTTCAGGAGGGTAATACGGAACGCCGTGCTGGATCCCAACGGCATCGTATCACTAGCAGTCAAGATGACAGGCATCTTATACGCAAGGCTGTAACGTGCAGCCACGTCTCGATCCCTGAGTCAACAGATGGGGACGTTTGTTACACAACAACCATCTGCACGAACAGTTCGACGACGTTTGCAGCAGCATGGACTATCAGCTCTGGCTGCGGTTACCCTTGACGCTGCATCACAGACAGAAGCGCCTGCGGTGGTGTACTCAACGACGAACCTGGGTGCACGAATGACAAAACGTCATTTTTTCGGATGAATCCAGGTTCTGTTTACAGCATCATGATGGTCGCATACGTGTTTGGCGACATCGCGGTGAACGCACATTAGAAGCGTGTATTCGTCATCGCCAAACTGGCGTATCATCCGGTGTGATGGTATGGGGTGCCATTGGTTACATGTCTCGGTCACCTCTTGTTTGCATTGACGGCACTTTGAGCAGTGGACGTTACATTTCAGATGTGTTACGACCTGTGGCTCTACCCTTCATGCGATCCCTGAGAAACCCTACATTTCAGCAGGATAATGCACGATCGCATGCTGCAGGTCCTGTACGGGCCTTTCTGGATACAGATAATGTTCGACTGCTGCCCCGGCCAGCACATTCTCCAGATCTCTCACCAATTGAAAACATCTGGCCAATAGTGGCCGAGCAACTGGCTTGTCACGATACGCCAGTTACTACTCCTGATGAACTGTGAAATCATGTTGAAGCTCAAGCTCTGTTTGACTCAATGCCCAGGTGTATCAAGGCCGTTATTATGGCCAGAGGTGGTTGTTCTGGGTACTGATTTTTCGGGATCTATGCACCCAGATTGCGTGAAAATGTAATCACATGTCAGTTCTAGTATAATATATTTGTCCAATGATTACCCGTTTATCATCTACATTTCTTCTTGGTGTAGCAATTTTAATGGTTAGTAGTGTAGTTCACTGGTGACCATTCCTTTTTGGAACTCATTTTATTTTACTCGCTTATCATCCCCCTTTTATCCTGTTATGTAACAGGATGTCAAACCTTTCAGATGTAACACCTTTCAGCCGTCTAGTTTCTGAACTTATTTTATTTGGCTACCAGTTTCGGCGATTTACTATGCCATCATCAGGCCCCTGACCGACGAGTAGGAGGATTCAATCTACTAATACCAGTATTGCTGACCCCTGTTTTGACCAGAACCGAGGTGGAGCCTTCCTACACGTCGGTCAGAGGCCTTAAGATATGTAGTAAATCGCAGAAAATGGTAGCCAAATAAAATAAGTTTGGAAACTAGACGGCTGAAAGGTATTTCATTTGTCATCCTGCGTCGAACAGCCGAGTTCCGCAACCATCTCTGAAAAGATGGATATACAGAGTCAGGTAAATGTCTATGTCTGTATCAAATTTTAACTTGCTTTCATTAAACCATTTACTAAAAATAAAAAGACGTTATTTTTGTTAAAAATATAAGTCCATATTTATAAATTAATATTTCCCTTTCTTAATATGTGTGCAGTTTTATAAAAAATGAAAGTAATTATTTAAATAAAAATAATTTTTAATATAACAAGTTTTTAAGTTGGAATAAAAGCATAAAATAATTTATCCTAACCACAAAGTGACTCCCAACCCCATAAAGACTATGCTGAGAATGGGTGCTTGTAAATTTTTAATACCTATGGAAAGATTTGTAATGAATTTGTGGTGCACACGCAATACACAATTCATGCATGAATAATTCAGTTCCTAACCATAATCTGTTCCATGCATCCCATGTTTTTCATTATCAATCTCACAAGTAGTGACAAAAATTAACAAGCACAAATTTTCAGGATGAGGTGTTTGGTATCTTATAGGGACTAGGCGAGCTTATTTTATTAGATATTCACTTGACGGCATTTGTCAGATTAGCCTATTTAACTTGCACTGGTGCAGAAACCTTAAATCCTCTCGTTGAAGCGATGCATTTTTGTGTGGGTTTATTTCATTTTTCCTCTTGTTCTATTTTTTTCCTCTTTCCCAGAGCTGAATTTTTGATTCAACAAGAGAGCAGTATCTACTCAGTACTTGCGTGTCTATCACTCTTGATGTTAAATCTTTATTTACTGTTATGTAATCAGTAACAGATCTGTGAGATCGTGCAAACCATGTGCATTTTTTATAAACTTTTTTTAAATGTATTGATTACTTTATGCTCCTTAAAGGTGACAAACTCCCTCAGTTTTTATACCTTTGAAATTAATGGTTTAATTCTCCATTACCGATCAACGGGCGGTTGCGTTCTTTACCTATTCATGCATATAGACTGATGTGACAAAAATCACTAGATACAGCCCAATATCGTGTCTGGCCTCCTCTTGGCAATTTTAGTACAGTAACTCGACTTTGCAGGACTCAACAAGTCGTTGGAAGTGCCCTACAGAATTTATATGTTATACGTATGCACGGTGGCTGTTCTTCCAGACGTGTCCGAAAGGACAGACACCTCATGGAATCCGCACCTGTGATACGTTATACATATATATATTGAAGGTGGAGTGGGGAGAAAGAAAAGGAAAGGAAAGGGACTGCCATGTCAGCTGCATGGGGTCGTTACGCGGTATCAGGGGCGACGAGCGAAAACGTGTGCTGGACCACGACCAGAACCCAGGATCTCCTAGGCAGGTGCGGTAGCCACTGCACCATGCGGGACGCAGTGTTTATCGCAACCGCGTGGACTATCTCGGCAGGCCTCACAGCCGACCCACATTCCCACCGAGCGTCAACTATCTGCAGTCCCTGCCCTTTACCTCCAAGCTCGCCACTCTGAGATTCCTGCAGGAGGTTGGACGTATTTGTGCATCCGCAATGAAGAAGGTGGATTCTTGTCCATCGAGGCGAATTAATATTATGAATAGGTGGTGTCTGCTCTTTCAGACATTTGTCGGAAAGAACAGACACCACGGATTCATATAAGACACTTTGTTGCTTCAGCGCCCAGCTGGTTTAGGAAAATGTCGATAATGCATAGGCTATGTGTTTTCCTCAAAACATACTGACAGAAATAAGAATGGAACTTAATGTTGAGGAACATCTCGAATTAGTTGATTATGAAAAGGACTTGGGTAGATTCAAAAGACCCCCTATGGGATATTTTGATAAAAAGAGGATGTCTTCTCCAACTTGTAGAAGTCATAATAGTATTATACCTTGGCTCACAAATAATACTGAAAACAGAAAAATCTTATATCCGAGGAAATTTATATCAAGCAAACAGTACATCAGGGCTGTAGCATGTATCTTACACTTTTATTAATGCAGTCCAATATAATGCGAGGTGTGGCAGGAGACGAAAGACGTTCTGGAGGGCTGAACGGAAGGCCTCTCCAGTTTGTCTGACCAACCGGTTTCAGGCTCTGTCTCCGGCTGATACTGATCTTCGGCCGGACATGGCTGCTTGTCCTGTTCCAGAGGTTGCCCCTCAGTCTGCAAGATCCGGGCGGTCGCAGAGGGTGGGCTTACTGGTAGTAGGGAGCTCCAACGTCTGGCGCGTAATGAGGCCCTTTAGGGATATGGCAGCAAGAGAGGGGAAGAAAACCAATGTGTACTCCATGTGCATACCGGGGGGAGTCATTCCAGATGTGGAAAAGGTCCTTCCGGATGCCGTGTACAGCAAGTCTCTAGAGGAACGGAAAGTTCCAAATGATTGGAAAAGATCACAGGTAGTCCCAGTCTTCAAGAAGGGTCGTCGAGCAGATGCGCAAAACTGTAGACATATATCTCTGACGTCGATCTGTTGTAGAATTTTAGAACATGTTTTCTGTTCGCGTATCATGTCGTTTCTGGAAACCCAGAATCTACTCTGTAGGAATCAACATGGATTCCGGAAACAGCGATCGTGTGAGACCCAACTCGCTTTATTTGTTCATGAGACCCAGAAAATATTAGATACAGGCTCCCAGGTACATGCTATTTTCCTTGACTTCCGGAAGGCGTTCGATACAGTTCCGCACTGTCACCTGATCAACAATGTAAGACCCTACGGAATATCAGACCAGCGGTGTGGCTGGATTGAAGAGTTTTTAGCAAACAGAACACAGCATGTTGTCATCAATGGAGAGACGTCTACAGACGTTAAAGTAACCTCTGGCGTGCTATAGGGGAGTGTTATGGGACCATTGCTTTTCACAATATATATATAAATGACCTAGAAGATAGTGTCGGAAGTTCCATGCGGCTTTTCGCGGATGATGCTGTAGTATACAGACAAGTTGCAGCATTAGATAATTGTAGCGATATGCAGGAAGATCTGCAGCGGATACGCACTTGGTGCAGGGAGTGGCAAGTGACCCTTAACATAGACAAATGTAATGTATTGCGAATACATAGAAAGAAGGCTCCTTTATTGTATGATTATATGATAGAGGAACAACCACTGGTAACAGTTACTTCTGTAAAATATCTGGGAGTATGGGTACGGAACGATTTGAAGTGGGATGATCATATAAAATTAATTGTTGGTAAGGTGGGTACCAGGTTGAGATTCACTGGGAGAGTCCTTAGAAAATGTAGTCCATCAACAAAGGAGGTGGCTTACAAGACACTCGTTCGATCTATACTTGAGTATTGCTCATCAGTGTGGGATCCGTACCAGATTGGGTTGACGGAGGAGATATAGAAGACCCAAAGAAGAGCGGCGCGTTTCGTCACAGGGTTATCCGATAAGCGTGATAGCGTTACGGAGATGTTTTGCAAACTCAAGTGGCAGACTCTGCAAGAGAGGTGGTCTGCATCGCGGTGTAGCTTGCTGTCCAGGTTTAGAGAGGGTGCGTTTCTGGATGAGGTATCGAATATATTGCTTCCCCCTAGTTATACCTCCCGAGGAGATCACGAATGTAAAATTAGAGAGATTCGAGCAGGCACGGAGGCTTTCCGGCAGTCGTTCTTCCCGCGAACCATACGCGACTGGAACAGAAAAGGGAGGTAATGACAGTGGCACGTAAAGTGCCCTCCGCCACACACTGTTGGGTGGCTCGCGGAGTATAAATGTAGATGTAGATGTAGAATGTTCTTTTCTAGGAATAGAATTATTATTCAGAAAATTTTGAGGATGAGCTTCTTATATCTGTGTATGATCATCAGAATCGATGGTCACGGAGTAGATGAAATTAAGGAATTCTGCTACTTAGGCAGTACAATAACGAATGACGGCCGGAGCAAGCAGGACATCAAAATCAGACTAGCAATGACAAAAATGGCATTCCTGGCCAAGAGAAGTCTACTAACATCAAATATCGGTCTTAATTTGAAGAAGAAATTTCTGAGAATGTACGTCTGGACTACAGCATTGTATGGTATTGTGTGGACTGTGGGAAAACCAGAACAAAAGAGAATCGAAGCATTTGAGATGTGGTGCTACAGACGAATGTTGAAAATTACGTGGATAGACAAGGTGAGGAATGAGGAGGTTCTGTGCAGAATCGGAGAGGAAAAGAATATGTGGAAAACACTGATATGAAGAAGGGACAGAATGATAGGATATCTGTTAAGGCATGCGGGAGTGACTTCCATGGTACTAGAGGGAGCTGTAGAAGGCAAAAACTGTGGAGGAAGACAGAGGTTGGAATACATCCAGCAAATAATTGAGGACGTAGGTAGCAAGTGCTACTCTGAGATGAAGAGGTTAGCACACGAGAGGAATTTGTGGCTGGCCGCATCAAATCAGTCAGAAGTCTAACGACCAAAATAAAACAAAGGATCACTAACACACTATTCGTGACATAACATGAAAATCTCTCTACAAAGTTCAAGATTATAGAATTTAGAGGCAAATATATAGTCCGAAAAAAAGAATAACTCTACATAACACACCTACTCACCTACTGGACAAGCGTCTCACTTCCAACGTCTTGGCTGTAATGTACCTCGTGACAATCTTGCCATGTTGTTGTTGTGGTCTTCAGTCCGGAGACTGGTTTGATGCACCTCTCCAGGTTACTTTATTCTGTGCAAGCTTCTTCATCTCCCAGTACCTACTGCAACCTACATCCTTCTGAATCTGCTTAATGTATTCATCTCTTGTCGTCCCTCTACCACTTTTACCCCCCACTCTTCCTTCAGTTCTAAGTTGGTGATCTCTTGATGCCTCAGAACATGTCCTACCAACCCATACCTTCTTCTAGTCAAGCTGTGCCACAAATTCCTCTTCTCCCCAATTCTACCCAGTATCTCCTCATTACTTACGTGATCTACCCATCTAATCTTCAGCATTCTTCTGTAGCACCACATTTCGAGAGCTTCTATTCTCTTCTTGTCTAAACTACTTATCGTCTACGTTTCACATCCATACACGGCTACATTCCATACAAATACTTTTAGAAAATACTTTCTAACTCTTAAATCTATACTCGATGTTAACAAATTTCTCTTCTTCAGAAACACTTTCCTTGCCATAGTCAGCCTCTACTTCAAAAATGGTTCAAATGGCTCTGAGCACTATGCAACTTAACTGCTGTGGTCATCAGTCGCCTAGAACTTAGAACTAATTAAACCTAACTAACCTAAGGACATCACACACATCCATGCCCGAGGCAAAATGACTTGAATTAGTCGAAAAGCGCATCACTGATGAATAAATATACATTAATTTTTAGATCTCAATCAAGACTGTTTTCTTCTCCTCGTTCTACATACTTGTTGCTGTATCACCACATGGACTGCAAAACCTTTTACATTTCAGAAATATATTTCGAGAACTATTACCTTGCAAAACAAATCTCCTTTTTCAGTTTTTCACAATGGAAACAGTTACGATACTTGTAAAGCGATCGGGTGAAGGCCCCATCACAATCTTCTCAGATTTTCTTTCGACTGTAATCAAATGGGGGAGGTGATGGAGTGACAAATATTTATTCAAATAGTCCAGAAAACAATAAAGAATCCAACCGTTTACATTGACTCATGACAGCTGATATTTTACTAACTAAATAGTGCCAGTCGGAGTGGCCGTGCGGTTCTAGGCGCTACAATCTGGAACCGCGCGACCGCTACGGTCGCAGGTTCGAATCCTGTCTCGGGCATGGATGTGTGTGAAGTCCTTAGGTTAGTTAGGTTTAAGTAATTCTAAGTTCTAGGGGACTGATGACCTTAGAAGTTAAGTCCCATAGTGCTGAGAGCCATTTGAACAATTTTTTGAACTAAATAGTAAACAATATGAAATAATTATCTGAGTAAACAAGATTCACAGTTAGAAAATTGTGTTCCCTGAACTAATTTGCTTGTCCTGTTCATGATAACATCACAAACAGATGTGAATAAAGAACAACAACTAGCTGATCATATCCGTGTAATAATAAAAAATAACAGGATACCCAAGTCAGAATTAGAAAACATCAAACAACAAGTACAACAAATACTGGAACAAAATAACATGCAATCAGAAGAAGAAGAAAATACAGTAATGGACTCAAACATCCCAGAGCAAACAAACAAAGAACAACATGCATCAATTAAACAATCAGAGGAAAACGAAATCTTAAGACAGCCGCCAGAACAAGCACAGATAGAACATGAAGTGACACACATGTTAGATATAGAAGAAAAATTTCGGCTGACATATATATAATACAAAGACACAAATACAGACATTAGACCATTCTTGCATAGACCGCCAAATAACCCACAAGTCGAAACAACAATAAAAACTATCAACACAATCATACACAACAAAATAAATGAAAACACAACTATGGAAGAGTTACAACTACTGGTTTATATAGGAGCACTCACTACACTAAATATAGACACTAGGCAGAGATCAGAACCAACCAACACACAGAAGAAACCCACAAAACCAGCATGGCAACACAGGCTACAGATCAGAATAGAAAAACTGAGAAAAGACAGCGGACAGCTAACACAATTTATAAGATATGAAATGTCAGAAAAAAAAACTAAAAAGGTTAGGTAAAATCTCACAACAAGAAGCGATAGAGCAATTAGATGAAAAGAATCAGAAATTACAAGCATTGGCCAAACGACTTAGAACATACAAAAAAAAATGAAAATAGAAGGAAACAGAACCAAAGATTCAACACAAACCAAAAGAAATTTTACCAGACAATAGATAACACACACATTAAAATAGACAATCCACCAAACATAACAGACATGGAACACTTCTGGAGCAACGTATGGTCAAACCCAGTACAACATAACAGGCATGCACGGTGGATACAAGCAGAAACAGACACATACAAGATGATACCACAAATGCCTGAAGTGATAATTTTGCAACATGAAGTCACCCAAGCAATTAATTCTACTCACAATTGGAAAGCCCCTGGAAAAGATAAAATAGCAAACTTCTGGCGAAAGAAGTTCACCTCAACACATTCACATCTAACTAAATTATTTAACAGTTACATTACAGACCCATACACATTCCCTGATACACTTACACATGGAATAACTTATCTGAAACCTAAAGATGAAGCAGACACAGCAAACCCAGCTAAATATCGCCCCATAACATGCCTACCAACAATATACAAAATATTAACTTCAGTCATTACACAGAAATTAATGACACATACAACACAGAACAAAATTATAAATGAAGAACAAAAAGGCTGTTGCAAAGGAGCACGAGGATGTAAAGAGCAACTGATAATAGATGCAGAGGTGACACATCAAGCTAAAACTAAACAAAGGTCTCTACACTACGCATACATTGATTACCAAAAACCTTTTGATAGTGTACCCCACTCATGGTTACTACAAACACTGGAAATATACAAAGTAGATCCTAAATTGATACTGTTCCTAAACATAGTAATGAAAAATTGGAAAACGACACTTAATATCCAAACAAATTCAAATAATATCACATCACAGCCAATACAGATTAAGCGTGGAATATACCAAGGAGACTCATTAAGTCCTTTCTGGTTCTGCCTTGCTCTGAACCCATTATCCAACATGCTAAATAATACAAATTATGGATACAATATTACTGGAATATACCCACACAAAATCACACATTTGCTATACATGGATGGCTGCAACAAATCAACAACTCAACCAATTACTAAAGTTAACAGAAGTATTCAGCAATGATATAAATATGGCTTTTGGAACAGACAAATGTAAGAAAAATAGCATAGTCAAGGGAAAACACACTAAACAAGAAGATTACATATTGGATAACCACAGCGACTGCATAGAAGCGATGGAAAAAACAGATGCCTATAAATATCTAGGATACAGACAAAAAATAGGAATAGATAATACAAATATTAAAGAAGAACTAAAAGAAAAATATAGACAAAGACTAACAAAAATACTGAAAACAGAATTGACAGCAAGAAATAAGACAAACGCTATAAATACTTATGCTATACCAATATTGACCTACTCATTTGGAGTAGTGAAATGGAGTAACGCAGACCTAGAAGCACTCAATACACTTACACGATCACAATGCCACAAATATAGAATACATCACATATGTTCAGCAACAGAAAGATTCACATTAAGCAGGAAGGAAGGAGGAAGGGGATTTGTCGACATAAAAAACCTACATTATGGACAGGTAGACAATTTAAGAAAATTCTTTCTAGAATGAGCAGAAACTAGCAAAATACACAAAGCAATCACTCATATAAATACACCGGCTACACCACTGCAATTTCATAACCACTTCTACAACCCTTTAGATCACATAACATCAACAGATACGAAGAAAGTAAATTGGAAAAAGAAAACACTACATGGCAAGCACCCGTATCATCTAACACAGCCACACATCGATCAAGACGCATCCAATACATGGCTAAGAAAAGGCAATATATACAGTGAGACGGAAGGATTCATGATTGCAATACGGGATCAAACAATAAACACCAGATACTACAGCAAGCATATTATTAAAGATCCCAATACTACAACAGATAAATGCAGGCTTTGCAAACAACAAATAGAAACAGTAGATCACATCACAAGCGGATGTACAATACTAGCAAATACAGAATACCCCAAAAGACATGACAATGTAGCAAAAATAATACATCAACAACTTGCCATGCAGTATAAACTAATAAAACAACACGTTCCCACATACAAGTATGCACCACAAAATGTACTGGAGAATGATGAATACAAATTATACTGGAATAGAACCATTATAACAGATAAAACAACACCATATAACAAACCTGACATCATACTCACCAATAAAAAGAAGAAATTAACACAACTAATCGAAGTATCCATACCCAATACAACAAATATACAGAAGAAAACAGGAGAAAAAATTGAAAAATACATCCAACTGGCTGAGGAAGTCAAGGACATGCGGCATCAGGATAAAGTTGACATTATACCAATTATACTATCAACTACAGGAGTCATACCACACAATATCCACCAGTACATCAATGCAATACAGCTACATCCAAACTTATATATACAACTACAGAAATCTGTAATTATTGATACATGCTCAATTACCCAGAAGTTCCTAAATGCAATGTAACATATACTGTACAGTTAAAAGGAAGTCACGCTTGATCAAGGTCCGTGTCACTTTCCATTTTTGACCAGACGTGGCGTCTGAGAGGGGAGAGAAATAATAATGATAATAATGATCAGATGGGTTTAAGTGTTTACTTTATAACAGTCCAATAGAGATCCTGTTATTGACGGTATGTACGGAATTTATCTGTTTCAATTCCTATTTATGCTGGTAAGCGACTGGTTTGCTGACAGGTCAATTGGCGCGCCGCAATATGCAGATCTGCATTCTATACAAATCGAATCTTGCAGTCTAAGTTTCTTGTCACGAAGTCCGATCAACGTTCTTTTTGTGTAATGCAAAAGATTTTTTCGCATTAAACTTCTTACTATCACGGTCCGCCATCACCAAGTTTGTATGCTTCCCAACAGCGGAACAACGACTCTGAACCTGACTATTACGAAATCAGTAATGGAAAAGTTTTAGTTTTGGCCAACAGTAGGTGAATTTAATCAAAACTAAACTTCTTACGACATCTCTTTCTTTACCAGGTTCTTTGTGTGGTCACTGTGATGCATCCAGATCCCGAACAATATCTTTTCCTAGGAATTAAGTAGATTTATTTATTTTCAGCCACATTTCTTCCTTTGTTTTGAATGGGGTACATTAGACCAGTGTTTCTCAACCTGTGGGTCGCGACCCCCTGGGGGGTGGCAAAGCCTTGCTCAGGGGGTCGCGGTCGTAGGAGAAAGCAGTTGCAGCATTGCTGGTAACGTATGTTCCATGACGATCATCTGCTATGGTATAAATGTCACACGGAAGTGGCAAGGTTTTGTGAAAGCACCCGGCAGATTCACTCACGTTCACATCTGGTACTTATTTGTAATAATGAACGTGAATTTAATTTAAACCTGTTGAAGAGTTCAAACACGCAAACACTTGCAGCTGTGAGAAGCAACACGATGTCTATCGATCTCTTCCCACTTCTGCTGAATGGAACTAGGTCGGCGAGAGTCACTAAGTCTTGTACAGATAGTATTTACCTATGAGAGGTTTGCAGGGAGAGGGAAAGAACCACGTCAACTTCCGGGCTGGAATGGCGGTGCAGTGGTAGCGTCTTGTGTATTACTGACAACTTAGTTTACGTGCCAAACATCTGCTATGTTAAAAATATCACACAGAACGAGAACAATTTATGAAAGCGCATTTAAAAGATTCTCACATTCAACTGTGATACAAAATGGCTGCAACAACACGCGCACAGCTCACGTGCAAGATTTGGCACCACGGTTACTAGATTGCATTTCAGTAACAAGCTTCGAACCAAACATAGATCGCTAGGATTGGCAGCAGTGAGACAAAGCACGAAGTACAGGAATTTTTACCGAGCGGTTCTAGGATGCCTGCGCTCAACTCATACTTTAAGTCACACACTCCATGTTGCCATTGTTTCTATTTTCCTAGTTATGTGGCTTCATCGGGATTCCCACAAAATCGTCGTTGCTGGTCAAGTGGTTGATTTCTCATTTCTTTTGTGTAGTTAATCATGGTGATTGCTGTGAAGTGAATCATTGTTTTTTTGATAGTGCTTCATAAAAGAGTTGAAAAATATCTTACAAAAAACTAGTACCATCATTTTTTAAAGTATATACTACATATTCTCGCAATTAATTAAAAAGAAATGTTGTCTTCTTTTGAAACGGATTGAAAGTAAATGAAATAACCATCCTGATACATGTCTCGAAACTAGGGATTCTGCAATACAAAAACACCGGTCTGTGGAAAATGATATGTATATTTTACTAAAATTACTTAATTCCTTGCTTAACATTAATTCTGAATTGAGCATAATATAGATTGTTTTATAATAAATACACCGTGTTAACGACAAATAAACGCAAAACTGGAAAATTGTTTTCAGGAACCAATCAATAACTAAATGAAGAAGATCCAATAAGTAACTGTAAGAATTCGAAAAAAAGACCTTCTTGTTCACAAATTGACTATACAGTGAGACCTCGTTTAACGAGGATAATTCACTTCTGAGTCTTACCTGCATTGCGAAACACTCGTTATGCGAAAAATATTTTTCTGTTGGAATTCACGTCAAAAAAGGATAATGCATTTCATTCCGAAAAAATACTGAAACAGTTTATAAAATGTACATTTTTACAAGAAGTCGTCTAAAGACATTTGTTTTTACCGTCTCTGGAAAATGAGTCATAAACACAGAAGACGGCTGAATGAAACATCTGCCTACACATTGGTTAAGACGCAGCTTTACTGAATTCGTATTGATAAACGACGACGTATCTAAAATGGAATTCATATAAGGTATTTCAAGGCCATGAAGTATCATGAGTCTTGCTTGCAACATCGTCACAGAGAATTTGGCAACATCGTCAAGGAGACCCGAGCGGAGGTATCGGTTACAATAATTGCAACGTGAGGAGTGTCGCTAACAGTACACCTGAATACCGCATTGTCGGAGGCGTTGTCTTTGTCTGAGTGTCTAATGTACTTTGTTCGTCGTAATTATAATAATAATAATAACAGTCACGTAAGACATTACCCTTTTTTTCCTCCGCATTTTCTCTTACTTCATTGTCATTTCTTTCCCGCGGAGCAGAAGCCATACTGTTAAGAGTAAAGTCAACAACAATAATGGTACGATCCAGTGATTACACGCAAATGCACAGCGGTTTATCGTCACAACTGCAATTTGATGCCTGATGACTGATGTCTCTCATATGTATTATTAAAAAGCATACTTGACGCTTGTTAAGATTTTATTGTTTTGAATAATTTTTATTCACAGTGCGACACCAGCGCTATCTGCCACGGGTGCCACTTAGCCAGTGAAAGCAAGCAAGGGTTATAGGTCCTAGACTACAAGAAAAATACAACAATATCAATGAGAAGACTGGGCCTGTTTATTTATTAATAATTTGTCAAATCGTGGTCCTGTTTTTGAGGCACAAATCACCAGGTCATTCGCCACAGAAGAGAACGCTAATTCACAAAGGTGGGAACTGGCGAATGGCACTAATAATTACAAAGCTTCCTTTGCCAGCTGTGGATACTCTTCTTTTCTCTTCATCCAGAAGACATCAGTCTTTTGGGAATTAAATTCCATTTTAAGGATCTCGTCAGCTGCTAAATCTATTAGTGTTTCTTTCATCATCGTGCTGAGATCAGCCAGGTGTACTGGCATATATAAAAACGTCTCTATGACCTTTGTCAGCTTCAGAGTTCAGCTCTGGAAAGCAACTTAATGTAAGTAACTCTATGTCATGCAAGTAATGTGAGAACTTAGTACCACCGACTGTTCCATTGCAATTTCTTTGACAATAGTCTGAATACAAGGGAAAGACTCAAAAATCATCTTTTGTAAAAACGTTGACCACAAACTAAGTTTTGCAAGGAATCCTTTGATTTTATCCATAGCTGTTATAATGTTTTCTTCTTTCCCTTGGAGGCTCTTGTTTAAAATATTTAGGTGGTTAAAAAGATCCGCGAGAAATGCTAATTTTAATAGCCTAACATGGTCACAAAAGTAATTGCATATCCAGATTTAGAATCTTGGAAGAACATTAACAATTCACCTTATAGTTCCCGAACTCGTGTCAATACCTTTCCTTTGGAAAGCCACCTGACCTATGTGTGATAAAGGAGAGTTTTACTGAGAGAACCCAGGTCTTTACAAATTATCCTAAACAGTCGTGTTTGCAACCCTTTACCTTCAGAAAAGTTTACGACTTTGATCACGTCTTTAAGCACATTATTTAAACCAGAAGTTAAAATCGTGGCTGCCAGAGCTTGTCGATGAAAAAAAGAAACATTGTGTCCACGAAAAATTTGGCATTATTGTGTTTAATTTCGAGACAGGCCCACTTTTACTGCCAGTCATAGCTTTAGCACCATCACTACAAATGGCGACACATTTTGTCCAATCAACCTCGTAGTTGCGAGTGCTTTCTTAAAAACATGTCTTACAAACACTGGCCGGTAGTGTTAGCAGGGAGTGCTTTGCAAAATAAAATGTCTTCCATGATACTTTCATCTGCTTCAAAGCGCACAAATAATATAAATTGAGCTCTGTCTGAAACATCAGTAGATTCATCAAACAGCAAAACAAAATGTAGGCTCTTTTTTAATTTTTCGACTAACTGTTCTCGAATGTCACATGCCATATCGTTTATTATGCGTTCAGTGGTATTATCAGAAAGTGGTATGCTTTTTAGCATGTTTGCCTCTTGCTTACCTAACATAATTTCAACCACATCCAAGGCTGCTGGCAAAATAAGATTCTTTGCAACTGTATGCGACTTCCCTGCTTTAGCGACTCGGAATACGACTCGGTAGATAGCTAGTAACGCTCTCTTTTTGACAATGGATACCTAAAATCAGATAAAAAATATTGTTAAATCATAAAAAAGAATAAAAAATCAGAAACATTAATACTATTTTAAACCAACAAATAACACCACTATTTTATTACCTGAATCATAGTAGTCTGCTGCTGGTTAATTGTTTTCTGTTTCCTTTCGAAGAAGTCCAACGGTTTATCAGTTTCCTTAAAATGTTTTCACACTCTCACCGTAAATAACACATTGAGGTTTCTTGTTCATGAGAGTAAAATCATACTTCAGATAACTGTCGTCAGAAAGGCTATTTTTTTCGATTTTGGTTCGCTTCCGCCACTGCCAAATGTACCAGACGTGGAGAGCTGGACATATCTTTTTAAGAAACTTGTCCATTTTATCCACGCCCAGAGCGAAGCGCGAAGACAATAATCAGTCCGTACTTGCTGGCGTACTCCGCCAACTGATTGTAGTGACCGAAAACGCGCGACTATGCTCCCGCTGCCCCATCTCACCCCCACGCCTCTACCGCGGTAAAGAATATAATTATATCTGCCCGCAGAGCACAGCAATCTCTTTTCACATTGCACTTGATTTCTCGATCAGTATAGTATCAATAGAAAGAAAATTAAATACGTCGCCTTTGAAATCGCCGACATACTTTAATTATGGTTCTGGGGCTCGCCAGAATACTTTTACTTGGAAAGGGGTCGCGTATTCAAGAAGGTTGAAAAACACTGCATTAGACAACTAAATTCTAATCTGCGACGCTGTGTGTCAGGCGATATGAACACGATCAACGTCCGGAGGACGAATGCTTCTGCATGTTGCTTACCCATTCAATCTGAACCAGAAGACCGGATTCGTATAAAACAACAGAGCGGTTCAGTCCTCGAAGGAGTTAATACAGTCAAGCGACCAACGATGTGTTTGCCACGTAGCTTAAAACGAGGAAACCCCATCAGGCACCAGTACATTCATGCTGCAAGAAGAGTAGACCTTTCCATTATGTGTTGTGGATGATTTTTATTGATATGATGTGGCACCATTCAGTTTTCAGGCTATGTACATTTTATTTGTGAGTATTGCTGCATGCTGGCCATTCGCAGGTTACTAAATAACAAACTTGTTTACATTTAGACAGAAAGAGGATATTAGTCATCTAATTAGAGAGGGAATTTACCTTTCTAGCTACAAACGCTACCAATCTTTTTTTATTGTGGAAAAGGGTTATCAAGAAGGAATAGTAAGGCTATATTTGAAATTAAATTTCCCACATATGCTATGTTATTGGGAAAACGGTCAAAGATTTCTGTGGCTACCTACTGAACTTCTGTCTGAGCCGCTGATACCTTTAGTAATGAGTAATAAACGCCATTTTTCTTCTTCTAGTTTCGTAACTGTGAACATCATTATTCTTCTCACGTTGTGGTGGATTATCTATGACGAATTTCAAGAGCGAACGTATATATTGTGGAGCAGCTGTTAAACTGTCGAATCTTGTGAAAAGAAGTCTACAAGCTGATTATGCGCGAGCACCAGTTATTATTCACGCAGCTCGACTTTGTAAAATCAAATCTTTCTCTGTAAGCGATAATCGAGCATTGTGGCCCAATACTAAGAATAGACTCGCTCGTACTCAGGAGGACAGCGGTTCAGATCGCCTTCCAGTCATCAAGATTGAAGTTTTTCCAAATTTTTCTTAAGTCGTCTAAGCGAAATACCTTGATAGTTCATCTGAAAAGCACACAGGCAGTTTCCTTCCCCACTCCATGCATGTGCACTGCCTCCAGTGTTCCAATCGTCAACAGGATATTAAACCCTATTCTTTTCCTTTATAAACGGTGAGTTGAATTACAAAATTATGCCACAAGATATTAATGAGTGGAAAAATGCAAAATATGTCACAATCTTGGTTGGTTTGTTTCCAGAACTAGCAATTACACAAAAATCTGTTATTGCTAAAAATTATTAAATTGCTCAGTAATATGGTTCTTTCAGTTCAAGTTATCATCCACACGTACACTTAAAAATTTGAAAACTGTAGATTATTTACTGAGTGCTGTTCATGTGCTACATTAACTGTCGATATAATTCTATTTGTTGAACAGAACTCAATATTTTGTGGTTTCCTTCAACTTTTTTTCAAAATGAACAGTCTAATTCCAGAAAACCACTTAATACTTTATACGAGGGTGAGTCAAATGAAAACTTTAAATACTTTTTTAAATTTTATTTATTGTGCAGAAGTGGTACAAAGCTGTATCACTTTTCAACATAATCTCCCCCACGCTCAATGCAAGTCCTCCAGCGCTTACAAAGTGCAAAAAATTCCTTTAGAAAAAAATTCTTTTGGTAGTCCGCGCAACCACCAATGCACCGCGTGGCGTATCTCTTCATCAGAACGGAACTTCTTTTCTTCCATTGCGTCATTCAGTGTCACTCGGCGATTTTCCTTCACTATGGCTTCAACTGCTGTAATGTTCTGTGGAGTCACAACTCGTTGAACCTGACCTGGACGAGGAGCATGTTCCACTGAAGTCACACCATTTGCGAACTTCCTACTCCATTCGTAGACTTGCTGCTGTGACAAACATGCATCACCGTACTGAACCTTCATTCGTCGATGAATTCCAATAGGTTTCACACCTTCACTACGCAAAAACCGAAAAACAGAACGCTGTTCTTCCCTGGTGCACGTCGCAAGTGGAGCGGCCATCTTTATAGTGATACTGCGACGGTATGTCTGCATTTGCACTGTACTGCCACCTACAGGCCAATCTGCACGCTGTTTGCAGCACGCTTACCAACTTACAGGATAACGGCGCGAACTTTCGATTTGTTATTGCAAATTTAAGGTTTTCATTTGACTCACCCTCGTAACAACATTGACTAAACGCTCAAGTCGCCTTGTATTTTAAATGGAAGATCATTCTCATATAGAAGGAATGGAAATGTACGCAAAACTAAACCCTGTTAGAGCTGAGGCGAAACAAGTGCCGTATCACTGTAGGAGGTAGAGAGGCGAGCGAGTGTGCCGGGACGTACCCCAGGTCGCTGCTACCAGCGCCACGCCATCATAACGCGCCTGTGCTTAACATACAAAGGACTACGACATACCTTAAGAGTGAAATTAAAAATTAAAATAACTTCCAAACTTCGTCAGCGTATGCTTCCGTATGTTAATGTTAACATTCCAAGGTCTCAGAATGAACAAATGAATGTGTTACCCAAAATGCATGACCTTAAAAAAATTAGTGGCACTAAATAATAAAACTCGAAAGCTAAAAATTGTTCAGAATATGCAAATATACGTCACAATTGAAAGTTACAAGTCTCCACTTGAACGGAGCAATATTTTGGTAAAAACTGGTGTCTTTACGAAAGCTGAAGGCGCTAAATATTAGACTCAGAAAGATAAAAATTCGTATATAACCTTAGCTACATGTAAAAACCTTATTTGTATGACACCAATAAGCTACCTCTATTAGTATTCAAGTTATTTACTAAAAACTAAAGTTGAAATTAATGTTTCATTATTCGTAATAGATTAAGTATCACTTGTATTTGTAATAGAAAGTTCTAATTACAGCGCTCGGTTACAATAATGCAATAATAGGGCTGTGCCAAGTTTCAAGATTGTATTGTAAATAACCATGAATACAAGGAATCTTAAGGAGGCAATTAAGAGGTCATGTTCTACTGTCGGTTCCATTCTAAAAATTCTAGCCGGTAAGGTTTAAATGCAGTCGAGCTAAATCCTTTTCAGTAACTAAAGCAAACTCAGCTCTATTTATATAAAAATTAAGAAGATTTTACATTGTTAAACGTCAGAGATATTAATTAATTCGTGTTTGAGAAGGGGCCATTTAGATGCTGCTACCTGTGCCTAATGCGGTGGTAGTAGATGTTCCGTTCTCTCTCTCTCTCTCTCTCTCTCTCTCTCTCTCTCTCTCTCTGCCGGCCGTTGCAGCCGAGCAGTTCTAGGTGCTTCAGTCCAGAACCGCGCTGCTGCTACAGTCACAGGTTCGAATCCTGCCTCGTGCATGGATGTGTGTGATGTGCATAGGTTAGATAGGTTTAAGTAGTTCTAAGTCTTTGGGACTGATGACCTCATATGTTCATTCGGGAGGACGACGGTTCAATCCCGTCTCCAGCCATCCCGATTTAGGTTTTCCGTGATTTCCCTAAATCGTTTCAGGCAAATGCCGGGATGGTTCCTTTGAAAGGGCACAGCCGATTTCCTTCCCAATCCTTCCCTAACCCGAGCTTGCGCTCCGTCTCTAATGACCTCGTTGTCGACGGGACGTTAAACATTAACCTAACCTAACCTAACCTCATATGTTAAGTCCCATAGTGCTTAGAGCCATTTGAACCATTTCTCTCTCTCTCTCTCTCTCTCTCTCTCTCTCTCTCTCTCTCTCTCTTCTACCTGTTTGCGCCAATCAAACACATGCATGCGGTGTACCTCGGGTGACGTCAGAGCTGGACTGACTTGAATGCCTTTTCGGTAAAAGCAGGAAGTCAACTCGCAAGGGCTGTACGCCGTCCTCGAACGCTTAGATTTCACAGAAGTACCTCTTCGTGTCCCGCCAGTAATGTTGACAAAAACCGTATGGCAAGTGACTGATTATTTTTCACTTTTAAGGCGAACTGTTAACTTCGGTCATTAGGAATCAGGGTGATAGACCATTTTACTTGGGTCTCCCGTAGAGATCACCTGTGAACTGTTAATAGTGCTGCTTCCGATCAGGATATTATTATGATTATTAGGGATATTAATACATTTTGTGCGTGTGAACTTTTAAAGAATTTATCAATCAGCTAGAAGTCAAAACTTTTGTTTATAGTCATAGTTCCTGATTCCACTGAGTAAATGGCAAGTAGGAGCATTTTCTTTCAGTGATTACAAAGTGTAATGTGGACTTGCAGACTGGAAATCATTGTCAGCGTGTTCTCCATCGCTTTCTGGCGGACTACAAAAATAGTTTTCTGGCCTTGTAAACGGCGAAGGTAGGTGTTAAGCACGCACAGATAATTTGTCTTTTCATAACGAAGTAACGACGATTTTTTATATTTACCCGTCGCCCTACAGAGTCCCTACGTGATTTCTCTCCAGTCACTAACACTCTCCCTCCTTCCAGTACTGTTTGAATTGTTTAGTACGTTTTGGATTTTGTTATTACTTCTGATTCAAAAGAGTTGTTCATAAAACTTAGATTTCGACAAAACTTAATCTTTACTAAGACAGAATAATGTACGCACAAAGACATGCCTCACTCAGTCTAGAGAGAGCTTCTACTTCCAGACACACATGCTGTCGTCAACTTGGAGTAAACTTAAATGAGAAGCTAAATAAGCCCCCTCGTTAGACTATACACTAAGCTAACGTCACCATGTCCATCTAGAAGTAGATGCTCTCTCAAATTTGTGTAAGGCTTTTAATTGTGTGTATCACATGGAGCATATTAGCTCAACAGCTGACAAAGCTCGTACAGCAAGGCACAAATTAATTACCACAGTGAGTGTAAGCTCTCAGCTTTCGCGGTGAATGATAAAGTATCGCCCACAACGCTATATTCGCTGCTACCAACACCTCCACAACCAATGTGTCGATGTACACGTCCGTCATGTTCGGTGTAAGAATATGTAACCGAGCGCGCGAGGTGTTGCCCGGATCTCCTTCAGGATCTTGTGGTGACCACGGTTAACTGAACACTGTCGCGTTCCTCATAAAAGGGGGTTGTTCCGCACTTATGCTCGAGAAGTAGGTTTTTTGGGTAAAACTCGTGTGGCTACCACCGGTGGATCATCGTCACTGGATAGAAAGGCATTTTTCCCGCTCTTCTACTGTAGAAGTGGGGCTATTGGCTAACATTCCTGTGGCTACCATTAGTGGGCCATCGTCACTGGACAAAAATTGGTGTTTCCCGCACTTAACGCTGAAGCATTGTTATTGGCTAAAATTCTTCCTGCTGCTATCGGTGAGCCAGCGTCATAGGATAGAAGCGAAACGGGAAGATCAAGAGAGAGGGAATGTTTATCAAAAATATTACTCTTACTCTACCCTTCATTCGAACCTGCGAAACCCTATATTTCAGCAGGATAATGCACGACTGCATGTTGCAGTTCCTGTACAGGCCTTTCTGGATACAGAAAATATTCGACTGCTGCCCCGGCCAGCACATTCTCCAGATCTCTCACCAATTAAAAACGTCTGGTCAATAGTGGCCGAACAACTGGCTCGTCACAATACGCCAGTCACTACTCTTGATGAACTGTGATATTGTGTTGAAGCTGCATGGGCAGCAGTACCTGTACACGGCATCCAAGCTCTGTTTGACTCAATGCCCAGGCGCATCAAGGCCGTTATTACGGCCAGAGGTGGTTGTTCTGGGTACTGATTTATCAGGATCTATGCACCCAACCTGCGTGAAAATGTAATCACATGTCCGTTCTAGTATAATATATTTGTCCAATGAATACCCGTTTATCATCTGCATTTATTCTTGGTGTAGCAATTTTAATGGCCAGTAGCGTAAATAACACAAGAATCACAATTAATCCGCTTTATTCCGTTAAAATTACTAATAAAATACTTGACAAGCAATAATACTACTAAAGTAAAACTTTGTCACATCCGATTAAAGGGTCTGGGGTAATATTCTACTAGTACCATAAATGATACAGTTGCAGTCATAAGGTTGACCGTGATTTTCGTGATGTTAGTATAAATGACAGATAGTACTAAAGAAGGGAATGCGTTGCATCTGTGGCCGGAGTTGAAAGCAAATTGTCCGTTTGAATATGAAAGCACGTCTTCAAAACGAACCATAAAGTTATTGAAATTCTACGTAAATGACTTTACTGTCCCTGCTCATGAATTCGCGGTCGCGGATCGATATCACCAGAGCAAACTGTTGGTGGAGACTGAAGCTGCTGCAGAATTGGTCATGGCGGCACCCCAGCGACCATCGTCGCCAGTGGCAAACTCAAATCACTCTCTCAGTTCCTCTGCTCTGACTGCTCCCGGAAATCAAGTGCTCTCCATGATCAAGACTTGAAGACGAAGTAATTTTGTACCGAATGCTTACAAAAGGCAAACTCGTGTTTCTGCATTTCGGGCTTTCCAGGCGGGTAACTGTAATGCGCATCCACCGTTTAGTGCTGAAAAAAGGCATCTCTCTCTCTCTCTCTCTCTCTCTCTCTCTCTCTATCTATCTATCTATCTATCTATCTATCTCTTTCTCTCCCCCCCCCTTCCCACCCCCCACCACCCCTCTCTCACCTCAAGTTTATTTACATTAGTCAATCCTGGAAATTCTTACGTGGCATAAACATTTATTTTTTTAGAACGTTTGGTTTCACACTTTCAAAGGTGCTGCAAACTGTAGGTTTTAACTCCATTTCCTCGATGTTATCTATAGGGCCTGGGGCGTTCCAAGAAAGCACAGCTTTTTATGTTTCGTGTACAGCAGTGCCTTCCCTGACCTTGCTAAAAGCAATGTTCCTCCTCTTTCCACTTCTGAGTCACAAAACAGTCGCTGCTTGATGTGTTGCACCACAGGAGCTTACTGTACGTTAGGCACCAAAGCACAGTTCTACGACAGGATGTCTGGTGGACATCATGGCAGTCACCTTCGCTCCTTCCAGTGTGTGCTTCTGAGAACTGCTCCGAGGGTGGTTCCTCTGTTTGGCTGTGTGGATCCACTAGTCACCCGAGCGCTGTCATCTCATTCCAGTTTGCCTTCAACACCCTCTTACTTACATAAAGTTGGAAAAAAAGTGTTAAGTTATGTTAATCAACTACTGGCAATTACAAGTACTGTTATGCATTGCATTTCCAAGTGTCAACTAATTATTTCGACGTAATGGATCTTTACATTCCAATTTTATATACGTTAAAGGACGATTTTAGGAAAAAAAAGATAGCTTAACATCACCCTTTCCTTCTATTTTTCAAATTTCTGTCGGTGCAGTTGTGCTAAAAATTCTTTAAAGCACAAGAGCGTCAAAGAAATTTACGGCCTGCGTGGCATCGAGGTTACATGCTCAGTTAAGTCACTGTATAGGATTTAGATATTTCCAGGGTTGCACTTATTACATTTTATTAATGAAGTTCTACTTAATCTCCGAAGCGACCACACACTCATTCATTTGCTTTGCTGGTATAAAGTGAACTCGTTCTTTATCAACCGTGACAGGTCTATAATTGTGCCAGCTTACACTCATCTAGTCTTCCCTAAAACTGATTCCACAAAATATCTTCTGTTAACACACATTGACACTACAAGACATTATAAACAATATTAAATTATGTTATTTGCTCTATCACACCCCAATGACTTTAACTCTTTCACTTGTCCCATCCTTTAAACATCATCTGACTCTCATTCTTGCGCCAAATAATGTTCCGATATTGACATCATTCACACTGTCGTAAAATATATACGAATATAAGATATAGGAGGATGACATAACTCTAAAATTTACAACATCACACAATAAGTAATACAAGATACATAATAGTCAAAACTTACATAGCAACATAAAATAATTTAGAATTCAAACAAGCGCGAATACAAGATTTGTATAAATTAGAATACATAGGATAACAACTTCATGTAAAATAAAATAAATTCAATCACAGAATTAAAATTCATTTTTCTAAATACAAACTATGTTTGTGTCACTGAGTGTGATATAAAGTACAGATCTATAAACAAGATTTAAATTAGTATTAAATTATAGTCTGGTCGAGTTTAATCTTTCCACTAGTAAGTTCTCCAGAAAAAAGGTCTGTAGGCTATGTAGTGTGACTCCATGCATGGTAGGGCGAGTGTTTTGTATCAGTGTATTAAATAAACTACATGAAATCCATCCCTAAATCAATTGTTCCAAAATAAATAAAGCACACTCATTCCTCTCCCCAGCAGCTGGACACAGACTGAATCCTTTTCCCACCATTTTTCCCACAGATCACCATCTTGGATTATGTCACAGAGGGGATGACAGTGCCCTCTGGTGGCGGTACTGTGTACTAGTCAGTTGGACTCCAGGTCTCATGGTGAACACACTGGATGGAGCTACTGCCTCAAATTGTTGAAATAAAGACTGCATGCAAAATAAAGTCTTATGTCCATTGTAACCATCAGCCCAGCACAGGCTGAGTCCTTTTCCCGCCACTTCCAAGCAAGAGGAAGCATTCGGATGACTTAGGTTAGTAGAGGTAGCCCATGTGACCTTTTTTCTGCCATTTTCTGTGGGAGGGGAGGGGTTACGTTAGTACAGGTATCCCAATTGACCTATTTTCCTGCCAGAATTTGAACTTCCTTCCATGACATCATTGCGATGTTGCCATATCATCGCCGCCATCTTGGATCCGCCATCCTGAATAAATTTGGCAACAATGCAGAGTGGGGTGACATGAACTTTGTTCTATTACTCTCATTAACCCTGTGCATTCCTTTTTCCAACCTGACCTTCCTCATTTTCCAGTATTCTTAGTCGAATCTCTTTCAATTTCCTATTCCCACCAATCGCTATATCAGTTTTTGTGCATCCATAAATTCGTCTTATATTTGTCAGTATCATTATTGTTATTGATTTCATTATTATTATTGTTACCATTACTAATTACTACCATCATTATTAGTCTCAGCAGCTGCAGCAGTACAGGAACTCCCAGTATTAACTTTAATAGTTATTGACAGTATAATTTAGTCACACCGCCACGTCAGACATGCAAATCATTTTAATACTAACTGTCATATGAAAATTGTTATTTCCTAGGTAACTGTAATGTAATAGATGTATATGTGAACTCTGCTCTGAAGTAAGAGAGGCCCTGATCGTCCTAATCAGACGAGGTTAAACAAATAGATAAAAGTAAATAATCTTTTCATTTGATAGCAGAATGCTCTTCATCTTTCTTATAGCCATTATTTTTCATTTATCATCATTTAAAGAGAGCTGTGGACATTTTGTCAAAGTCATTTTGTAATTCCTTACGACAGTACAACGACCATCTACTTGCTGTAGACATTTGCATCATCAGCAAAGATGCTGATACCCTTTGTGGACTTACCCCGTGTCCCCAAACGGTCGGCACGTTATCTCGGATTTGGCAATTTTAGTGACAGCTGTGGGTGGAAGCCTTCCTGGTGTCTCCACTTATTTCTGTAACGTAATGTCAGTACCCCATCAGTTTGCATCTAGTGTTGTGTCATGTGCAAGCGTGAGAACGTTTTCTAAATATTTGTGAACCTTGTAACTGAGGCGTGACGTTGGTGTCAACCCGGCATTCAACTAACCAGCTGTGGGAAACAACCTAAAAAGCAGGTCTAGGCTGGCCGACCCACCGGCTTTCGCTGTTAATCCGCCGAATGGCTTCCATCCGCGTTGCACGTTTTGCAGAATCGGGCGCTTTAATGCACTCGATTTTTTTTTAATGGAATGGTCTCGTCGGCAGTGTGGGCTGTGATCATTATACGAGGCCTGGCCACAATGTCTCAATCGCCAAACAGGGAGAAATGGAAGTGTTTAATGCCCACAGGACAATAATCATTTATTTATTGACAAAAGAATTAATCCTCCTTTTCCATACCTTGTCACTGTAGCTTAGATTTTAAAAGAAGAAAGGATACGTATTAAGCGCGTGAAAAAAAAAGAAAGAAACGCAACGGAACACTTCTGGAACCCACACAAACGGAGTCGATACGCCACGAACGCCGCCATAACGCCTTCAGGGCATGTCTTCTACTAACGTCGTGTAGGACTCTTCCTTGTTCGATCATCTATATCTAGGTGTACCAAATTCATCTCCTGGCATGGTAGATCCAGCTGCGATGCATACCTTGGAAGATACTTCGCAAGAAGTTCGAAAAGTAGTGGCTGTACTTACGATGCTTCACAATAGCACAATGACAATCATTTAAACAGTTCCAAAAACCATGAGACGATTAACTATCTCCAAAAAAATAATGAATCTCATGACTCCGAGAGACAGCGTTCCTTTCGTCCTCAGGTAATAAACATCGTCCGGATAGAGAAGAGTGCGTGAACAAAAGCGGGAGACATCCGTAAAAGGAGAGCCAAAATTTGACGCACAAAATACTAGATCTCTTCCGCCTGGCCATAATGCAGCCGGTGTTCGTCTGTATCATGAACGTTGCAGTTCACGCATAAAGGTGAATCGGTAAGATAGATCTTAAGGTGTGTCTCACGAGTAATCTGTTTTTTGTTCACAGTGATGTACCAGCCCCAACGTTCGTGTGCATCTAGCTTGACCGCGTTGACAGTGCGCCACATTACCCTCCAATGCACAGCAGGAAATGTCAGTTTGACAACGACCGGCGACAGGTAGCGAAGCGGGGTGCGATAGATGTCACTGGCTCTTGGTAAGTGAGAGTCAGAGAGAATGTCTCGTAGATATCTGTACTCCAGATGAAACCTCCCAGAGCAGGAAAACGATACTGGCATCTCCGTAAGTGCCACCGCACGGCCAAGGGAAGACGGTGCCAGAGCCTCCATCAGTAAGGCCGGTCGGACACAACCGCCAAAACTTGAGCTGCACGCCAACATGGACAGACACAGCTCGATCATGATCATTGACAAGGCCGAGTACGCCGCATTCTTTAGGAAGAATGAAGGAGTCCTGTTCGCGGAAGAGGGGAGGGGTGGTCCTAATAGTGCTGCTGATCATATCTGATAAATCGTTTGGCTATATTGGGTGCCAAACAATTTATCATATACGATCAGCAGCACTATAAGGTCACGCCCAAACAGGATATATTGGGTATAGCTTTTGAAATGTGGTGCTATGGAAAAATGTTGAAGATTAGATGGGTAGATCAAGTAATTAATGAGGAGGTACTAAACAGAATTGGGGAGAAGAGAAATTTGCGGTACAACCTGACCAAAAGAAGGGGTCGGTTGGTAGGACGCATTCTAGGACATCAAGGGATCACCAATTTAGTACTGAAAGGAAGCGTGTGTGGCAAATATCGTAGAGGGAGACCAAGAGATGAATACAGTAAGCAGATTCAGAAGGCTTGCGCAGCATAGATTAGCATGGAGAGTTGCATCAAACCAGTCTTCGGACTGAAGACCACAACAACAACAACATATTGGGTGCGTTAAATAAGTGATACGATGTCGAACTGAAGCAGTTAAGAAATAAATTATTGAGCATGAGTGCATCCGTAGCTTAATGGCCAAGGCGGGAGTCATCAGCTTCTAAAGAGAAAAGCTCTCCCACCCAGTTTTTATCTGTCTTTCGAAGAATTTCAACTTCCTTCTCGAATATTTCTGGCGACGAATTACTGCACCTGTTCGCCGCTACTCGGCGATATCCTGCGCCGGTATGTCCATTTACACCTCGGCAGTTCCTCGACGTTTCCGAATTAGAAGTACTTGAGAAGGCTGGCTGGCGTCTCGGGAATTAGAGAATTCCTGACAAAGACAGAAAGGAAAGTGAAAACGAGCCGAGAGAGGAGTGTGGGTGACGGTGGGAGGACAGGGCGGCTATCGCAGGATTTCCCTGGGGGGCGGCGGAGGCGGCGGAGGCGGCGGGCGGAGGGTGACGGCTACAGTTGTGGCGGCTGCGGCTCCAGTGGCAGAGACGAGGACCAGCCTCCGTCCGTCCGTGCGGGCGTCGACCGCCCCCGCCCTGGAGCACAGGCGAGCAGCTGCGCAGGCGCGCCGCATGGCGCAACTCTGTTCAGAACGGGGCCTGCTCCCTCCCGCGGTGTGGCTGACAGCTCGTGCACTGTAAACTACGCCACTAGTCACTGAGACAGTGTGTATGCGTTAGAGATGAAGACGATGATGATTTACGGCTCAGGGCGCTAAACAGCAAGGTCATCAGCGCCCCTGCATTAATGATATAACGATGAGCATGACGAAAATCTATGGAAAAAGATCAATAAAACGTTTTGTCTTCCCCCCCTCCCCCTCCCACGAAGAATCGCAAGGCAACGCAAGTAAGAGTAGCTTCAGCAAAAGGGCGTAACAAAATCCCATCGAGACACAGCAGAATAGCTAGAAAAACCCTGGCTAAAATAACTGTAAAATCGTTGTTAAGGAAAGGACAGATAACTGCAGTTTGATGACAACTTACGAGGGTCGCCCAGAAAATAATGCGACGGATTTTTTTTCTCAGCCGAAAACAATTCTACGAATGCAAAACGTTACGTATATATTATTTGAAGTCTCCAGAGTGAGCGCGCCAAGTTTCCGTCACTTCCGACAGATAGTGTTTCTGCAGGACAGTTTCAAAATGGCGTCTCAAGGTGGCGTATGTTACACTACTGGCCATTGAAATTGCTACACCAAGAAGATGACGTGCTACAGACGCGAAACTTGACCGAAGGAAGAAGATGATGTGATATGCAAATGATTAGCTTTACAAAGCATTCATACGAGGTTGGCGCCGGTGACGACACCTACAACGTGCTAACACGAAGAAAGTTTCCAACCGCTTTCTCATACACAAACAGCAGTTCACGGCCGTTGCCTGGTGAAACGTTGTTGTGATGCCTCGTGTAAGGAGGAGAAATGCGTACCATCACGTTTCCGACTTTGATAAAGGTCGAATTGTAACCTATCGCGATTGAGGTTTATCGTATCGCAGCACTGCTTCTCGCATTGGTGGAGATCCAATGACTGTTAGCAGAATGTGGAATCGGTGGCTTCAGGAGCGTAATACGGAATGCCGTGCTGGATCCCAACGGCCTCGTATCACTAGCAGTCGAGATGATAGGTGTCTTATCCGCATGGCTGTAACGGATCGTGCAGCCACGTCTCGATCCCTGAGTCAACAGATGGGGACGTTTGCAAGACAACAACCATCTGCACGAACAGTTCGACGACGTTTGCAGCAGCATGGATTATCAGCTCGGAGACTATGGCTGCGGTTATCCTTGACGCTGCATCACAAACGGGAGCGCCTGTGACGGTGTACTCGATGACGAACCTGGGTGCACGAATGGCAAAACGTCATTTTTTCGGATGAATCCGGGTTCTGTTTACACCATCATGATGGTCGCATCCGTGTTTAGCGACATCTCGGTGAACGCACATTGGAAGCGTGTATTCGTCATCGCCATACTGGCGTATCACCCGGCGTGATGGTATGGGGTGCCATTGGTTACACGTCTCTGTCACCTCTTGTTCGCATTGACGGCACTTTGAACAGTGGACTTTACATTTCAGATGTGTTACGACCCGTGGCTCTACACCTCACTCGATCCCTGCGAAACCCTACATCTCAGCAGGATAATGCATTACTGCATGTTGCAGGTCCTGTACAGGCCTTTCTGGATATAGCTGCCCTGGCCAGCACATTCTCCAGATCTCTCACCAATTGAAAACGTCTGGTGAATGGTGGCCGAGCAACTGGCTCGTCACGATACGCCAGTCACTACTCTTGATAAACTGTGGTATTGTGTTGAAGTTGCATGGGCAGCTGTACCTGTACACGCCATCCAAGCTCTGTTTGACTCAATGCCCAAGCGTATCAAGGTCGTTATTACGGCCAGAGGTGGTTGTTCTGGGTACTGATTTCTCAGGATCTATGCACACAAATTGTGTGAAAATGTAATCACATGTCAGTTATAGTATAATATATTTGTCCAATGAATACCCTTTTATCATCTGCATTTCTTCTTGGTGTAGCAATTTTAATGGCCAATAGTTTAACTGTAGAAATGGAAGGGACAGATAACTGCAGCTCGATGACAACTTACGAGGGTTGCCCAGAAAATAATGAGACGCATTTTTTCTCTCAGCCGAAAACAATTCTACGAATGCGAAACGTTACGTATGTATTATTTGAAGTCTCCTGAGTGAGCGCGCCAAGTTTCCGTCACTTCCGACAGATAGCACAGCTGCAGTACAGTTTCAATATGGCGTCTCAATGTGGCGTATGCTACAAGCAACATGCAGTCATTAAATTTCTCACTGCAGAAAAAGAAACCGTGGGTAATATTCACAAACGCTTGTGCAAAGTCTATGGAGCATGTGCTGTCGACAGAAGTACAGTTAGTCGCTGGGCACGGAGGGTGAAGTCATCAGAAGGCGGTTCGGTGGAGCTCCACGATTTGCGGCGATGAGGGGATCATCCAAAGCTGTCACAACTGGCATGCTGCAGCGAGCTCATGTCAATCGTGAGGACAGACGCATTCGTGGAAGTCATTTTCAGGACGATGAGGAGGTGATTCACACAGTGAATCATTGGGTCCGCCAACAGGACAAGCATTGGTACCGACAGGGCATACACGCCCTTGTTTCGCACTGGAGGAAGGCCATACATCGGGATGGAGATAACGTGGAAAAATAGGGTGTGTAGATAAAAAACCTTTCTTCCGTGTGTGTAATTCTCATTATATTCAATAAATAATTGTTGAAGAAAAAATGTGGTGCGTTACTTTCTGGGCAACCTTCGTTATAAGTGAAGAGTGACCCAGCCACTTTTTGACGCTTTAAAATCTCACATCCAATATTTTGGGAAGAATTCCGTACATCACACAAACAACACTCACCTCAGTTTAAATATATGGCAGATCCTGTGGAAGAGCCAGTTCAACCCTCAGTTCGTCATATAAAACACACTCAGTTAAAATATGTCGCATTGACAGCTGTGTCCCGCATCTCTGACATACTGGAGGCTCCTCCAGATGGAAGAGGAAGCCATGTGTCAAGGGGCAATGTCCCACTCTAAATCGTGTAGAGGCTACATCTTCAGACTGTCGTGGGGGGGAAGGCGGTAAACCACAGTCCACTGAAGTTTTTATGGAACGTAGTTCACTATTCCTCACTTCCAGCCGTTGAGCCTCCCACCAACGCATGGCCTACCTGGTCACAAATGAAGCGAGAGCCTGCAGGGGGACTGAACAGCGAGTAGGAGGAAGAAGAGAGCGAGCCCCCTTGGTAGCCGATTAAGCGAGATCGTTTCCCCGCATCTCTAAGTGCCCTGGAGCCCGGCAGAAAATGATTATCTTTTCTTGTCTTCGCGAGTGAAGGAGAACGGTGTATTGGCAGGAATTTACAGAGTGTAACAAGAATGCGTGGACAAACTTTCAGGAAAAATGCCTCAAATGTAGAGGAAGAAAATACGTTGTATAGACATCGGTCCAGAAACGCTTTATTTCCATGTCAGAGCTCAGATTCTAAAACACTTCAACACATTACTCGTGGGAACCACGCAGGAAAATAACGCATCAGCACAGTATGAAACACATCCTAAATGAAATGTTAAAAGTTCCTCTCTGTTAGCAAGGATGCAACCATCAACCTTCTGTCGCATTGAACCCTTATGCACTGATGTACGAGGGGTGTTCAATAACTTACGCAACACATTTGTCGGCCAATTTCAATTGAAAAAATGCTAAATTTGTTTTGGGACATAGTGAAATATTCCTGCTTCATTCCCTACAGTCTCATGAAGTTCGCAAAGGTTGCGGCTTCATACGTAGCCTTCAAAATTGCATGTGTAACTGAGGTGCGTTCCAGGCAGAAAGCTGAGTCTCTTGTGTGGAAAACCAGAGCTTCGCAGGTATTCATAAGCCCCTGCACAATGTCTATGGAGATCTGACAGAGAAAAAAAAAGCACGGTGGGTCGTTGGACGAGGCATCTGGCACCATCGTAACAAGGCCTCGCAAACATTTCCGATATCCCACGTGCCGGCCAGCCGCACACCTCTGAATCCTATAGTGTTGGAACGTGCGGACACTCTCATTCGAGGCAATCGACTTCTCGCTGCACTACTGGACGTCACTGTTGGTCGTGCGGACACATTTAGCTAACACTTGGGGTACTCAAAGCCGTTTACCCTCTGGGTAAAGCATAACAGAACACCATAGGGAGCAGCATTGCTTGCGCGTTACAAGACTGATCGTGACAATTTTTTGTCGAACATCGTCACATGTGAAGAAATATGGGTTCTTCACTTCGATCCGTAAATAAACTGACAATCCATGGAGTGGCGCCACACCACGTCTACTCCGAAGACACAGTTCAAAGCCGCATTCTCTGGCGGTAATGTCATGGCGACCGTCTACTGGCACACTGAGAGGGTTTTCTGTTTGAAGTCCTCCCTCGAGGTGCAACGATGAACTTGTAATATGCTACTATGCTACACTAAGTAAACTGAAGAAGCGACTTCAGCGTGTTTAGTCACCACAAAAGTGCAAATGAACTTCTCCTTCTACACTCCTGGAAATTGAAATAAGAACACCGTGAATTCATTGTCCCAGGAAGGGGAAACTTTATTGACACATTCCTGGGGTCAGATACATCACATGATCACACTGACAGAACCACAGGCACATAGACACAGGCAACAGAGCATGCACAATGTCGGCACTAGTACAGTGTATATCCACCTTTCGCAGCAATGCAGGCTGCTATTCTCCCATGGAGACGATCGTAGAGATGCTGGATGTAGTCCTGTGGAACGGCTTGCCATGCCATTTCCACCTGGCGCCTCAGTTGGACCAGCGTTCGTGCTGGACGTGCAGACCGCGTGAGACGATGCTTCATCCAGTCCCAAACATGCTCAATGGGGGACAGATCCGGAGATCTTGCTGGCCAGGGTAGTTGACTTACACCTTCTAGAGCACGTTGGGTGGCACGGGATACATGCGGACGAGCATTGTCCTGTTGGAACAGAAAGTTCCCTTGCCGGTCTAGGAATGGTAGATCGATGGGTTCGATGACGGTTTGGATGTACCGTGCACTATTCAGTGTCCCCTCGACGATCACCAGTGGTGTACGGCCAGTGTAGGAGATCGCTCCCCACACCATGATGCCGGGTGTTGGCCCTGTGTGCCTCGGTCGTATGCAGTCCTGATTGTGGCGCTCACCTGCACGGCGCCAAACACGCATACGACCATCATTGGCACCAAGGCAGAAGCGACTCTCATGACTGAAGACGACACGTCTCCATTCGTCTGTCCATTCACGCCTGTCGCGACACCACTGGGGGCGGGCTGCACGATGTTGGGGCGTGAGCGGAAGACGGCCTAACGGTGTGCGGGACCGTAGCCCAGCTTCATGGAGACGGTTGCGAATGGTCCTCGCCGATACCCCAGGAGCAACAGTGTACCTAATTTGCTGGGAAGTGGCGGTGCGGTCCCCTACGGCACTGCGTAGGATCCTACGGTCTTGGCGTGCATCCGTGCGTCGCTGCGGTCCGGTCCCAGGTCGACGGGCACGTGCACCTTCCGCCGACCACTGGCGACAACATCGATGTACTGTGGAGACCTCACGCCCCACGTGTTGAGTAATTCGGCGGTACGTCCACCCGGCCTTCCGCATGCCCACTATACGCCCTCGCTCAAAGTCCGTCAACTGCACATACGGTTCACGTCCACGCTGTCGCGGCATGCTACCAGTGTTAAAGACTGCGATGGAGCTCCGTATGCCACGGCAAACTGGCTGACACTGACGGCGGCGGTGCACAAATGCTGCGCAGCTAGCGCCATTCGACGGCCAACACCGCGGTTCCTGGTGTGTCCGCTGTGCCGTGCGTGTGATCATTGCTTGTACAGCCCTCTCGCAGTGTCCGGAGCTAGTATGGTGGGTCTGACACACCGGTGTCAATGTGTTCTTTTTTCCATTTCCAGGAGTGTATATGACAACGCAGAGCCTCGCACAAGCCTGTTGGCCCAAGACGAGCTCACAGAACTTCGTTGGACTGTTCTTTCTCTTCCACCCTACTCGCAAGATCTCGCACCTTTCACTGAAGGACGCACTCCGCGTGAAGCAGTGCGTGCTTGATGGGCAGGTCACTGATACAGCAAGACGTTGGCTCTGACGTCGACCAGTAGAGTGGTACCATACGGGCGTAGGCCCTCCGAGTATGGTGGCGCAAAGCTGTCGCATTGAACGGAGATTATGTTGAAAATAAAGGTTTTGTAGCCGAAACAGTGCCCGGGGGGGGGGGGGATATGAACGTATGGCATCGTTGGTCGAGAAGCCCCTATTCGGGGAAGTTCGGCCGCCAAATGTAAGTCTTATTTCATTCGACGCCACATTTCTTTTTTTTTTTTTTTTTGCAGTCAAGTGCTCTACCATCTTTTTTTAACGACCTTTTTTTAGGGCTAGTGCTCTACCAACTTCTTTACAAGTGCTCTACCCCAACTTTTTTTTAAATTTTTTTTATTTTTATGAAGAGATCAAACACCTACTACATGAGCAAAACTTGCAGGTAATGAGAAAACAAATAATAACTTCTAGTGTATGAAAATAAAAAACGACGTTCTTCATAAAATAACACAATATTCCTTGAAAACATAAATAGGTAGGCTACATTTTCGCAACATCCTTTTCTTTTTTAAACGTAAATGGATACATTCTCACCATCAGCAGCATCCCAACTCTATTTTTTTATTTTATTTTTAGGGGGAAGCACAGGAGAAAGAAAACAAACAGGCTGCAGATAGACAGCTATGCATGAAAAGTATAAACATGTTTAAGCGGGAAAAAACTTAGAGGAGGAGGAGAAAAGAGAAGTGATAGAAATTAGGAATACTTACCGCGCCATGCTCCACTTTGGCGCGCCATCAGAACAACGTGCATTCTGTCATTGATCATTAAAAGGGTACGTGGGATCGTGCAGTCTTGGCTGGCACGGCTCGCTGAGATTCCAGCTCTGAGGCGGGTTGGTGAAAATACTCTGTAGATAGTTCGCGAAAGTGGCCCGGTAGTGTCGATGACGGCGAAGGGTGTGGTGATGTACTTGGAGGCTTGTCGATGTCGTCCCGGAAGAGTTGACAGCCATGCCACTGATCCATGTGAAGGCGTGCCACTTAGACGATGTAAAGCAGGTCGTGTCGGGATACATGATAATGGTAGGAGAAACGTGATGTGGTGGTACTCGGTGGTAGAAAGCCACAATCTTCTGTACGAAGATCCAGATTCTGCTGCTGGCCCACACTCAGAACGATGTAAATTTGTATCTTCGACATTGCACTTGAGGCAAAGGGGTGAGTCCACCAGCGCGATGCGATGCAATTTCTCTCTTGTAGTATACTTGGCGTTGACGAGAAGATATCACGTCGCGGTGGTGTCAGTGGTGTGATATGGTTGGTGGATCGTTTTCCAAACTGTAGGCCATGAAACCTGGGGGTGACGTGTTTCGACGGCGTTTCGGGGTGGGGACTTTCGGAGAAGGCGGTAGATGTCGCGGGTGTTAGTCTTCCTGGTCCTGGGGAGATCGGTGCATATGTAACTGAATTCCAAAAAGAAACGGCCGATATGAGACATCGGAGGTGGGATGTGTGCCAGAGACGTCGGTGGGCGTCTCGAAAGAGGTGCGAGCTCGGTGGTCAACATTCCAGTAAAACTAGCATTTTGGCTTTTCCACAACCGGAGCATAGTAATGGTGTAAAGTGCCGTGGTTCTGGCTCTCACATTAACCAAATCGAGGCCACCATTCCGCTTCGGTAAGGTGACAGCTTCATACTGGACTTTGAAGATATGTCCAAAACATATAAAATGCCCGAAAGCCGCCTGTAATCTGGCTGCCGTTGTCGCAGTGACGGGCAGAATCTGCTCAATATGGGGTATCCGGGCTGCCAAATGGGTATTGACGAAGGTGACTCTCTGGCACATATTCAGCGGGCGTAGTATGTGATTTTGTATGTTGGCCCGGATGCGTTACAGTAGCGCCCGAAAATTGATCACCGAGGTGCGGCGAATGTCTCGCGTGTACACCAACCCGAGACAGCGAAGGGTGTCCACCAGTTGAAAGAGGACTACGCTGTCTGCGGGAAGGCCGCGGCCGATCTTCATGGTGCATGATTTTGCGACGTTCATAGCGCTTCCTGCCCCTGCACTGTAACGGGTAATCCACTGTATCACAGCTTGTACGTCGGCCGCTGAACGTACTGACGAGGGCGAAGTCGTCCTCGGCAGCGGAACACATGATCCCGGAGTGGAATACCTGCCAAACGTCGCCGTAATCCGCAAATAAGAGGTTCCATCGCAATGGCATAAAGCACCGTCGACAATGGGCAACCCTGCCGTACTGAGCGTTCAATCTGTATAGGTTCTGTAAGTCTGCCGTTAACGAGAAGCCTGGACGTTGCCCCACGAAGGAGCCGCATAATCACTTGCGTGAACGTGGAGGGAATCGCCATTCGGTCCATCACTGCGTTGAGGAATGCATGATTGACGTGGTCAAAAGCTTGTTGGAAGTCGATGGAGATTAAAGCGTTTGGCAGTCGCGACTGTGTTGCCACAGCTATCACATCTCGATATTCACTGAGGGCTGTCTGTATATTACGATCGCCGCCTAAGGATGTTTGTTCGTGGGAAACAATGTTTCGTAAGACACGTTTGAGTCGTACTGCTATAATGCGTGTGAAAATCTTGAAGTCGGAATTGAGTAACGTGATCGGCCGATAACTGTCGAGTCGTGTTCCTCCTGCGGGTTTCGGGACTGGTACGAAGAAGCCTTCCATGAACATTGGTGGCGGCATCGCCGCGCCGGACAAAATTTCCCAGTATATGTTTCTCCATCGTGGCATCATCAAATCTTGGAAGGTTCTGTAAAATTCGAGAGGTAAACCATCCGGGCCGGGAGACCGATTCAGTGATCCTTTGGCCAGAGCGCCATGGGCGCCGTCGGTTGTCACTTCCGCAGTCAGGAGAGTTGCAGCTGCGGCGTTGAGTGTACAAAGTATCTCCTGGGCAACCTCAGCAATGGCCTCTGCACCGGCAGGTACTTCTTGATAGAAAAGTCTATAGTTCGTTGTGAAGGCATCCGCAATGGTAGCTTGCAAAGTGTGCCGTCGTCCGTCAGGTAGGTCTAAAGTTGTCATGAAAGCCTGTAGACGTCGACGAAAAATTTGAACAATATGATGCATAGAAAGTTCTTCGCCGTTAATCCTATCTTGGCTGCGTGCTCATACAATGGCTCCCTCGGCATCTGGTCAAGGTTAAAATCTTTGCCTTGATGCGTTGAGCTTCTTTTAGACGATCCGGGGATGGAGAATGATCCATGAGCCTCGTAACACATGGTATGTGTGCCACGTGTCGGTGACCATGGTCGACATTCAGGGTCCCGCAGCAGCGTGACGTTGAGTTTCCAAGGTCCTGCACTGCATCATGTAGATTGCCTATGTAGGTTCATGGTACAGATGTAGATGTCATGATCCGAAAAGGCAGACGGCCACCGTTCCGCGTCGAGGAGAACGGATTTTAGAGCGTCAGAGATGTATATTCTATCAGGTCGGCAGGCGGAGTGGCTCGTGATATGTGTATGCCCCGGGCGGTCGCAGTGTACCACTCTCCATCTGTCGAGGAGACGAAGGCGGCGCCCGCTAGTGTGGCCGAGGGGTTCTGGGCGCTTCAGGCTGGAACCGCGCGACCGCTACGGTCGTAGGTTCGAATCCTGCCTTGGGCATGGATGTGTGTGATGTCCGTAGGTTAGTTAGGTTTAAGTAGTTCTAAGTTCAAGGGGACTGATGACCTCAGATTTTAAGTCCCATAGTGCTCAGAGCCATTTGAACCATTTGAAGACGTGACTGCACAGTTTCGTGTCTATTGTCGACAGCCCAGAACAAGAAATAGGAATGTACCAAAAATTGAACCCTGTGGGACTCCATTCGTGATTTTTCCCTTGTCACTAAATTTTGTGGAAGAAATCATTCGTGAATTCTAAAGTGCTATCGCCAATCCAGCTAGCACAATTGCGAAATGCCCTGTGTTTGAATTATTAAGCACAACTTTATGTGATTTTGTTCAGTATGTGCTTTTGTTCAGCATGATTCAGACAAGTTGTGTTTCCCATGATTGATGCGATTATGGACAGAAGTAAAAATGAAGTTCTAAAACGTCAAAAAAGCGTTTTTCTAACCTGCGTCCGTATAACATATTTCATTCATCCATGTGTGAGGAGTGATTATGAACAGAAGTAGAAAAATGAGCTCTAATATGTAAATAAAGCATTTTCAGAGCCACATCCTTATAGCACGTTTTATTCTCCTATGTGCGAGGAATGATTCCTGATAGTTTTGCCATACCTTTTCGTTACGCCCTATGCACTAAAACTAAACTAAACTCCATCCGAACAGGCCTCGCAAGACGTTAGGGTACTGTCCGACAGCCGTGCCGTCCTCAGCCTGTAAGTGTCACCTGATGTGGGTATGGAGGGGCATAGCACCACATGGCTCTCCCGGCTGTTGTCAGTTTACGAGACCAGAGCCGCTGCTTCTCAATCAAGCAGCTCCTCAACTGGCCTCACAAGGGCTGAGCGCAACCCCAATGCCAACAACGCTCGGTAGACTGGACGGTCACTCACCCAAGTGCTAGCCAAGACCGACTCCGCTTAACTTCGGTGATCTCACGGAAACCAGTGATACCACTGCAGCAAGACCGTTGGCACACCCTGTACACTATCAACTCGAAAGTATCCGGACACCACTATGTAATGCAGAATTGAGCTCTGTGTCATGATGTGGCTAATAATAATAGATCTGAGTTTTCTTATGTGTGATTCCTTAAAAGTTACTTGACTTCGTTTATTGTTCTGGAAACAAGCAACACGTTGACAAACAGCCTGTTGGCTTCTGTCTCGGGTTCTTCGAGCGACTTTCGTCTGACGATTTTTCTGACGTTTCGCAAGCACGAGTGGCTGGCACTGTCAAAGTTTCACCCTCCATTGCTGATGGTGGACTGGAGCCGAGCTCGTGGCCGCGGACTATATGTACATGGCGCGCCAACCTCCAAGGGCTTCTCCGCGGTTCTTCCCGGTGCGGTTCTCTTGCTACCTGCGACGGTCGTTCGCTGCAGCACGGGAAATTAGGATCCGTTTACCTTGAGGCTTTGTTTTTTCTTGTTGAAGCCATTCTCGTATTTGTGTATTTCTAGAGCTTCTCTGAAAAAGCGGGTGTGATAGTTCTTCTCTACAGAAAAAAAAAGTTCAAATGTGCGTGAAATCTTATGGGACTCAACTGCTAAGGTCATCAGTCCCTAAGCTTACACACTACTTAACCCAAAGTATCCTAAGGACAAACACACACACCATTGCCCGAGGGAGGACTCGAACCTCCGCCGGGATCAGCCGCACAGTCCATGACTGCAGCGCCTTCTCTACAGCCAAAACTTCCGTGTCGGCGAATTTTTCTGCATGGTCGGTCTCACACAGAACGTGCTCTGCCACAGCTGATTTCTCCACCTGCACCAACCTGCAGTGTCGCTTATGTTCTCTCATCCTGGTGTTGATTGATCGTCCAATCATCCAATCATTCCAACATAAACTTTTCCTCATGTGCATGGTATGCGACGCATACCCGACATTGCAAGTGAGTCCCTTTTCTCCTTTGCCGGTCTGAGACACTCTTTGCTCTTCTTTTTCGGTTTGTAAATACTCTTTACGCTGTGTTTGAACAATAGACGACCGATTCTGTCCGTCACTCTGGGAATGTATGGCAAAAAGGACGTAGCCGTTATTTCTTTTCCTGATTTGTCACTTCGTCGAGCTTTTGGCTCTGTTATTCTTCTGATATAACTTGTGGAGTACCCATTTCTCCTCAGAACACTTTCCAAGTGTTGTATTTCGTGTCTGAAGTGCTAAGGCTTACAAATTCGTCTTGCTCATGTTACGAACGTATTAATCATGCCTCTTTTCTAGCTCGGGTGGTGATTTGATGGTTTGTGCAGGTATCGGTCTGTGTGTGTCGGTTTTCGATAAATGCTGTGTTCCAGATTTTCACCATCCTCTGTGACCAGCACATCTAAAAATGGCAGTTTTTTGTCCTTTTCTAGTTCCATGGTAAATTTTATGTTGGAATGGAAGCTGTTCAAGTGTCTTAGGAAGTCACCGAGCTGTTCTTCACCATATCTCCACTCAATGGAGGTATCTTCGTTGGACTTGGCACCTTGTAAACCTAAGGTGTGGTACAGATACGTCGATGATACCTTCGTCGTGTGGAGCCACGGTGAAGAGAAGCTCAGTGACTTCCTAAGACACTTGAACAGCCTCCATGCCAACATAAAATTTACCATGGAAATAGAAAAGGACAAAAAACTACCTTTTCTGGATGTGATGTTCTCAAGGGATGATGGAAACCTGGGACACAGGGCGTATCGAAAACCGACACACATAGAGCAATAGTTGCATAAACTATCAGATCACCACCCAACCTAGAGAAAAGGCATGATTAATATGCACATAACGCGAGAAAGACGAATATGTGAGACGCAGCACCCCAGACGAGAAATACAACACTCGGAGAGTGTTCTGAGGAGCAATGGGTGCTCCACAAGTTATATTAGAAGTATAACAGAGCCAAACACTTTCTCAGAAAATTATTTTAACAATTAGTTCATGAGCCCACTCGAAGCGTAAATAGTTGCGAAACCATACTTGACCTCTTAGCAACAAATAATCCTCGACAAATAGTGAGTATCGTGAAGAATACCTGGATTAGCGACCACAAGGTAGTGGCTGCTAAGCCGAATACCGTAACACCTACAACCATCAAACAGAAACGCGAAGTATAGCTATTTCAAAAAAAGCTGATAAAAATGCTCTTTCTTCACTCTTTCTGATCTGATCATGAAAGCGTAGAAAGGTTGTGGAAGGATTTCAAGGAGATAGTATCGACAGCAATTGAGAGATATATACCACATAAATTAACAAGTGGTGGTACTGATCGCCCTTGGTCCACAAAATGGGTCAGATCGCTGCTACAGAAGCAGTGAAAAAAGCGTGCCAAATTTAAAAGAACGCAAAATCCCCAAGACTGGCAAAGTTTTACAGAAGCTCGAAATATAGCGCGTACTTAATTGCGAATTGCTTTTAATAATTTCCACAACGAAACTCTGTCTCGAAATCTGGCAGAAAACCCAAAGAGGTTCTGGCCATACATAAAGCACACCAGTGGCAAGACGCTATCAGTACCTTCACTGCGCGATAACAACCGTGAAGTCACTGATGACAGTGCCACTAAAGCAGAGTTATTAAACATGCTTTTTCGCAGCTCCTTCAACAAAGAAGATGAAGTAAATTTTCCTCAATTTCAATCATGAAAAAATATCAACATGGGAAACACAGAAGTCGATATCCTCGGTGTAGCAAAGCAGCTTAAATCACTTAATAAAGGCAAGGCATTCGGTCCAGATCGTATACCAATCAGGTTCCTCGCTGAATATGCTGATACAATAGCTCTATATTTAGCAATTATATACAACCGCTCGCTCACAGAAAGATGCATACCTAAAGACTGGAAAATTGCTCAAGTCACACCAATACCCTAAAAGGAAATGAGAGTAATCCGCTGAATTACAGGCCCATATCACTAACGTCGATTTAGAGTAGGGTTTTGGAACATACACTATATTCGAACATTATGAAATACCTCGAAGAAAACTAGTTATTGACACATAGTCAGCACGTATTCAGAAAAAATCGTTCTTGCGAAACACAACTAGCTCTTTATACTCATGAAGTAATGAGTGCTATCGACAGAGGATGTCAAATTGATTCCATATTTTTAGATTTCCCGAAGGCTTTCGACACCATTCCTCACAAGCGTCTTCTAACCAAAATGCGTGCCTGTGGAATATCTCCTCAGTTGTGTAACTAGATTCGTAATTTTCTGTCAGAAAGGTCACATTTCATAGCAATAGACGGAAAGTCAACGAGTAAAACAGAAGTAATATCCGGCGTTTCCCAAGGAAGTGTTATGGGTCCTCTATTGTTCCTGATCTATATTAACGACATTGGAGACAGTTTGAGCAGCCGTCATTTACCGTCTTGTAAAATCATCAGATGACCAAAAGGAATTGCAAAATGATTTAGATAAGATATCTGTATGGTTCTAAAAATGGCAATTGACCCTGAATAAAGAAAAGAGTGAAGTTATTGACATGAGTACTTAAAGAAATCCACTATATTTCTATCACGCAATAAGCCACACAAATCTAAAGGCTGTAAATTCAGCTAAATACTTAGAGATTACAATTACAAATAAACTAAATTAGAAAGACCACATGGATAATGTTGTGGGTAGATCAAACCAAAGACTGTCATTCATTGGCAGAACACTTAGAAGGTGCAACACATCTACTAAAGAAACTGCGTGTCCACGCTTGTCCGCCCTATTCTGGAGCATTGCTGTGCGGTGTGGGATCCGCATCAGGTGCGACTGACGGATGACATCGAAAAAGTACAAAGAAGGTCGGTTCGTTTTGCATTATCGCAAAATAGGGGAGATAGTGCCACAGACATGATACGTGAATTGGAGTGGTAACATTAAAACGAAGGCGTTTTTCGTCGCAACGGGATCTCCTCATGAAATTTCAATCACCAGGTTTCTCCTCCGATTGCGAAAACATTCTGTTGGCACCCACCTACATAGGGCGAAATTATCATCACGATAAAATAAGAGAAATCAGGGCTCGCACAGAAAAATTTAAGTGCTCGTTTTTCCCGCGCGCCTTTTAAGAGTGGAACGGTAGAGAGACAGCTTGAAGATGGTTCATTGAACCCTCTGCCAGGCACTTTATTTTGAACAGCAGGGTAATCAAGTAGATGTAGATGTAGAAGCGACACACCAGAAAATGAAATGTCGGGTACGACCTTTCTGCCATACATTACCAGACTGACGGACAGAAATGGCCGTCTGTTGCCCAAACACGGCGTAAAGACTATTTACAAACCGACAAAGAAGATCAGAGAGTGTCTCAGATGGGCAAAGGAGAAAAGGGACTTGCAATGTCTGGAATATACCGGATACCATGCACTTGCGGAAAAGTTTATATTGGAATGACTGGACGATCAATCAACACCAGGATGACAGATCATAAGCAACATTGCAGGTTGGGACAGGTGGAGAAATCGGCTGTGGCAGAAAACGCGCTGTTTAAGACCGACCACGTAGAAAAATTCACCGATACGGAAGTTCTGGCTGTAGAGAAGAACTATCACAGCCGCTTGTTCAGAGAAGCTCTAGCAATACACCAACACGAGAACAGCTCCAACAAGAGAGAAGAAAGCCTCAAGGTAAACGTCGCAGGTAGCAAGAGAACCGCACCGGAAATAACCGCGGAGAAGCCCTTGGACGTTGGCGCGCCAGGTACATATAGTTCGTGGCCGCGAGCTCGGCTCCAGAGCACCACCAGCAATGGAGGGTGAAATTTTGACAGTGCCAGCCACTCCTGCTTGCGAAACGTCAGAAAAATCATCAGACGAACGTTGGCCGAAAAACCCGAGACAGAACCCAACAGGCAGTCTGTCACCATGTTAATAGTCGTGCTGACTACGCTGTAATTCACATAAAATGCAGGCACAACCGAATAAACTGTGTTTAAAAATTAGATAATGTTCTCAACTCACATGGCTTTCGCTTAAAAATAAATGTAGTTTATTACTTCCTTTTTTATTGAATTAACACAACTACAGGTCTGATAGTTTGTTAAGTTATTGTTCAGAGCAGCGCATCACTTAATAACTGTGATGTAGTTCCAATAAACTACTAAAATAATTAAATGTCCAACCGATTCCATTTAAACTTTACATGTCACACTGGCTAGCTGGCATTAATAAATCAAGTCCATCTCATACTAACTCACGGAAACGTACGTTCAGCACTGTACAACTCGTAAAATTATTACAAGGCCAGCCATTCATTAACTCACAAAAATGCTACAAGTTCTACACTAGTTCAGTTGTGTGAAATTACTGCAATGGGTTCAAATGGCTCTGAGCACTATGGGACTTAACATCTATGGTCATCAGTCCCCTAGAACTTAGAACTACTTAAACCTAACTAACCTAAGGACATCACACAACACCCAGCCATCACAAGGCAGAGAAAATCCCTGACCCCGCCGGGAATCGAACCCGGGAACCCGGGCGTGGGAAGCGAGAACGCTACCGCACGACCACGAGATGCGAGCAATTACTGTAAGTTCAGCTCATGCTAACTCACGGAGTTATTGTAAGTTTCAACACTAGTCAGCTGGCGGCAAACTGTTACAGCTCCAAACACCTGAAAACTCACGGAAATATAAGAACATTGGCTAGCTTTCGTTAAATTGCTTCAAGTCTCGCTGCCTCTAACCCATGGATATATTACAAGTCCACGATGTTTTACCTGTGAAACTTTAAAGTTTTTGGCAGTGACACGCGAGATTTTTACAAGACCCCGAATTCGTACTTGGAATAATTTCAGTTACTTTATAGTCGCAACTTATTCATTGATCACTGATACGCCGGCCGCTGTGGCCGAGCGGTTCTAGGCACTTCTGTCCGGAACCGCGCTGCTGCTACGATCGCAGGTTCGAATCCTGCCTGGGGCATGGATGTGTGTAATGTCCTTAGGTTAGTTAGGTTTCAATAGTTCTAAGTCTAGGAGACTGATGACCTCAGATGTTAAGTCCCATAGTGCTTGGAGCCATTTGAACCATTTTTTGATCATTGATAGACACATCTTCCCTGTTTCAAGACTCCAAACTAACTCACCCAGGGCAAGACGAGCACTGACTCTTTATGTGCGGTCTGTTGTTGAGAAAATTCTCATACGTTTATTTCCCATACTTCCTAATAAACACTTCCGTTATATTTAACACTTATATAACATATTATCCTATAAAGAAATTTTCTCAGCTTTCTGATGGTGTCTTTAGTTTTTCGCTGTTGAAAAATTTCTTAGATACCTTAGTCAGACATATTAATCTGCTGCTATTTTTATCAGTTTATTATTTATTCTGTGTGAAGAAACTTTTTTGTACCTCAGAATACATATTGTGGCAAATAGTTCAAAGTATATAATATTTAGAAAACCTCTATCAGTGCGGTCTGATACGGCTTCTCGAGCGCTATCCATTAACACATAGTTAATAAAAATCGTTGAATAGATATTGAAAAGACGTTGAATAGATATTAAATTTTAAATTTCATTTAATTTGCAGAATTTTCATTAAAAAAATTTAAAAATCACTTGTCTGATTGAGAACATGTTTACATACACACACACTCGTCTTAGTTTACTCTTTTTGTACATGTGCTTTGTGTTAATCTGTTGGTCGTTTTTGGAATAACTGTGTTGGGAGGCGGCCCAACAGCTAACACAACGAGCATTATGAACAGGTGCTCGACCGTGTTGAAAGGTGCAATCACCATCCCCGAATTTCTCTTCAACAATGGGAAGCAAGAAGGTGCTTAAAACATCAATATAGGCCTGTGCTGTATTAGTGCCACGCAAAACAACAAGGGGTGCAAGCCCCCTCCATGAAAAACACGACCACACAATAACACCACCGCCTCAGAATTTTACTGTTGCCACTACACACGCTGGCAGTTGATGTTCACTAGGCATTCGCCATACCCACACCCTGCCACCGGGTCGCTTCATTGTGCACCGTGATTCGTCACACCACACAACGTTTTTCCAACGTTCAGTCGTCCAATGTTTAAACTTCTTACACCAAGCGAGGCGTCGTTTGGCATTTACCGGCGTAATGTGTGGCTTATGAGCAGCCACTAGACCATGAAATTTAAGTTTTCTCACCTCCTGGTGAACTGTCAAAGTACTTGCTGTGGATCCTGATGCAGTTTGAAATTCCTGTGTGATGGTCTGGACAGATGTGTGCCTATTACACATTACGACCTCTTCAACTGTCGGCGGTGTCTGTCAGTCAACAGACGAGGTCGGCCTGTACACTTTTAAGCTGTATGTGTCCCTTCACGTTTCCACTTCACTATCACATCGGAAACAGTGGACCTAGGGATGTTTAGGAGTGTGGAAATCTCACATACTGACGTATGACACAAGTGACACCCAATCACCTGACCACGTTCTAAGTCTGAGTTCTGCGGAGCGCCCCAATCAGCTCTCTCACTATGCCTAATGACTACTGAGGTTGCTGATATGAAGAACCTGGCAGTAGGTGGCAGCACAATGCACCTGATATGAAAAATGTATGTTTTTGGGGGTGTCCAGATACTTTTGATCGCATAGTGCATGATATTGCAGCTAGTTGTTTAGGTATTACACAACTTGGATACTTCACAGCTGTCTTGGATCAGGTTTTACAGAATTTTGTTCTATTTAGTAACTATTGTAGTCTCTGAGTTCCACCATAGCAGCTAACCCCACCATGCTCCACCCCATCGGTCACGCGCGTCGGATTTTTCAAGCTGCCACGCCAAACCACCAGTTTACCTGCTGCCCTCCTACCACCGCGGTATTTCTGATACTATCATTTTTGCCAATCACGGAGTCTGAAATCTGTCTCTGTTAAGTGACTCAAGTCTCACCGCAACCTCCTGGCGGCCACTGCTACACGCGCGCGGATGGCCTCTGAATCAGTCTACCGTGCATAACAAACGCCCTCAGCTGTCAAATACATTGCGCCCACGTAGCATTTGTTTTTAAAAGTTCTGGCAGCTATCTCACAGCTAGTGTCATGAGATGCGGACCCACCAGCATAAAATAAGGCAGGGACTGTTGTGTCGACAGTATGAAGCTGTTAAAGCAGAATAGGTCGCTCAGGAGAGGTCAACGTAGTGTAGTCGTTGGATGCCACATCCACATGAGTAACATATTCATCAGAGACATTTCAAGACCTCTAAAGCTACCCGAGGTGATGACTGTTGGCTATGTGACTGTGTAGTGGAAATGCGAACGAACAATCACAGCTAAACCAAGATCAGGGAGACCACATACACCGATGGACAGACATCATAGACAAGTGCGGAGGGTGGTTGCAAAAAATCACATAAAACCAGCGGAAGGTAACACCCTTGAGCTCCAAAGTGCTACCAGCAATAATTGCGACATGCCGGATGTAAGAGCGTGTGAGATCTGTGTCAATTGTACCTACTGAGAGGCATATCGTTATTTCAAATCCAAATTCCTAGTGAAACTACGAAACAAAATTTAATTTAACGCAATTTGATAATAAAGTGCCCCTAGCATTGAATCGCAAGTAACGAAATTTCCGTAATTTTTGTACTAATCAGTCTCATGAGAAGGATCTACTAATTAGGAAATTAAATACATGCCCATGGTAAATCCCAATTTTACTACAAGTTATTGTGTGTGTACAGATTAGTAGAAAAAGACACAACATTTAACGACCCACTTCAATAACATTCAACTGGTACATGAAACCGCTAGTAAGAGAAAGAACACTGAGGTTCTGTGAAGGATGTCTGATAAGGGTATCTGAGACAATGATAAACCACTTCCTAACAGATTCATTAATCATAATGGATCTGCTACAGTGATTGCATGATCACGAGAAAGAAAAAGAGCTACAGATGTACGTTGATTATGAACTGGGTTCTTGTGAGCATGCGTGAATTTACATGAGTCTAGCAAAACCCTGACTGTATTGCGACTTAATCCGCCGAAGCTGCTGTACGATCTTACCATAATTGCGAGCAGACGTGATGGCTGTAACGTGCGGGTGGAGATCACCAGAGTTCAGACTGCTGCCAGTGTAACTGCAGATACGCCTGCGCCTCACTCCATCTCTGACTACAAGACTGTCCTGCATATGAAGCGAAGTAAACACCTGTGTCTCATAATGAGTGAACATTGCGCTCTCAGTACCTCCTCTCTGTAGTATTTGGCGCTAAAAGCTTTTGTTCGTCAATGGCAAGATTTTTCCTAGCTTCCGACAATAGTATTTTTGTGAAATTTAAAATTTTCCCGGCGAATTAAATGTTCGTAGATATTTTGGTATTGCAGCCGGTCACTTCACTCCACGATATTTGAACAGTACGCCTGCTAGTCATCTTCAAGCGAGCCATCGAAGACTGACGAATGCGTTCTCCGCTCGGCGGCAGCTCCTTCGCTGATGGAACTGCAAGGATCAGCTGTCTTCGAAGTGTGGCCCACGGAGAAGATAAGTTACAGGAGCTTTTACATCATCTTAACTCCATTCATGAGAACATTCGATTTACTATGGAATTAGAGAAACATGGTTGTCTCGCTATCCTGTATGTTTTTATTGGACGGAAGAGTGGCGGCTGACTGGGACATTCTGTTTATCGCAAGCCCTTTCACATTGATTTGCACTTGCCCTCTTCAAGTTGCCATCACCCATCCCAAACCATGAGTGTGCTTAAAACCCCTGAACACAGGGCTCGTACAGTGTCGGATGCAGATAGTTTACCTAAAGAGCTTGCACCTTTAAGGACAGTGTTCAGAGACAATGGATACTCCACCGGGCAAATTAGCAGGGCATTCTCAGCTAAAACGAAGAACTGGCAAGTGGATAAAGCTTTTCTTCCCTTCGTTGCAAATATAAAGTGGGTTTCCGCACACCAACTAAAATTTCGGATCTGCTGCGATCAGTGAAGAATAATTTGTTTTTGCGGGAGGTAGGAATTTACAAAAATTACTTGCCAGTGTGGTATGACCTATATAGGACAAACAACACGCACAGTGGAAGAGCGTTTCACAGAACATAAACGTTGCACTCGCCTGCTGCAGCCCAGAAAGTCTGCAATTGCGGAACATTGTATCTCCAACGGACATTCGATGGAGTATGACAAAACATTAATTTTGGCCACAACATCGTTTTGGGCCTCCATTATAAAAGAATCCGTTGAAATACTCATCGCGGAAAATCTAATAAACCGTGACAGCGGCTACCAGCTGGATAAAGCGTGAAATCCCGTCATCTCCGAGATTCGCTCCAGACGAAGACGCCAGAATACTCCATTGACTGCGGCGGGTGACAACTCAGAAGACAGCTGATCCTTGCAGTTCCCCCAGCGAGGGCGCTGCCTTCGGGTGGTGCGGTCCTTCTGTCACCCTGACTCTGACGCCTGCGCGGCAATATTATCAGAGCACAACATATTGCTACGTTTGTAGCATTTGTAGACTTAGAGAAAGCTTTTGACAATGTTGACTGGAATACTCTCTTTCAAATTCTGAAGGTGGCAAGGGTAAAATACAGGGAGCGAAAGGCTAATTACAATTTGTACAGAAACCAGAGGGCAGTTATAAGAGTCGAGGGACATGAAAGGGAAGCAGTGGTTGGGAAGGGAGTGAAGACAGGGTTGTAACCTCTCCCCAATGTTATTCAATCTGTATATTGAGCAAGCAGTAAAGGAAACAAAAGAAAAATTCGGACTAGGTATTAAAATTCATGGAGAAGAAATAAAAACTTTGAGGTTCGCCGATGACACTGTAATTCTGTCAGAGACAGTAAAGGACTTGGAAGAGCAGTTGAACGGAATGGACAGTGTCTTGAAAGGAGGATATAAGATGAACATCAACAAAAGCAAAACGAGGATAATGGGATGTAGTCAAATTAAATCGGGAGATGCTGAGGGAATTAGATTAGGAAATGAGACACTTAAAGTAGTAAAGGAGTTTTGCTATTTGGGGAGCAAAATAACTGATGGTTGTCGAAGTAGAGAGAATATAAAATGTAGACTAGCAATGGCAAGGAAAGCATTTCTGAAGAAGAGAAATTTGTTAACATCGAGTATAGATTTAAGTGTCAGGAAGTCGTTTCTGAAAGTATTTGTATGGAGTGTAGCCATGTATGGACGTGAAACATGGACAATAAATAGTTTGGACAAGAAGAGAATAGAAGCTTTCGAAATGTGGTGCTGCAGAAGAATGCTGAAGATTAGATGGGTAGATCACACAACTAATGAGGAGGTAGTGAATAGTATTGGAGAGAAGACGAGTTTGTGACACAACTTGTCTAGAAGAAGGGATCGGTTCGTAGGACATGCTCTGAGGCATCAAGGGATCACCAATTTAGTATTGGAGGGCAGTGTGGAGGGTAAAAATCGTAGAGGGAGACCAAGAGATGAATACACTAAATAGATTCAGAGGGATGTAGACTGCAGTACGTACTGGGAGATGAAGAAGCTTGCACAGGATAGAGTAGCATGGAGAGCTGTATCAAACCAGTCTCAGGACTGAAGACCACCACAACAACAACAACAACATATAAGGTGGAGCGGAGAAAGTCTTCGTCCTCCCATGGCTGAAGACATCATCCGTTTCTCAACCATAGTCCTCCAAAACATTCACCCTTTCTAACACCCATACACCCTCCAACAGATTTCCCTAGCCGCCTGCTCCATCTTTCACCTCAACACCTTCGCCACTTACTCCCACAACCAAGCCCGCTTCACCTTCACCCGCCTCAACACCCTAGTGTGAGCCTCTCCTCTCCCCTCTCTTCCCGTCATGGCGCGACGTAAGTGTCGCATCTTCTTCCAGAACACCCACTCCTTCCGCACCAACAAATAAATACCTTCTCATGAACACCCTCTCCCACCACTGGGTCGACACCTTCCTCCTTAATGGAACCTTTCTCCAGCCCCATCATACTATCTGCACCTCTCCCTATATCCTCCACCAAGCTGATGCTCCCAGTACCTGAGGGCAGGGTGGAGTCACCATTGGCCACCTTAAGCACATACCTGTCTGGCCACAACCCCTTCTCAATGACCCCACCAAACACCTTATCCTCAGCGTCTTCTTCCCCTCCCTCACTGTCACCTGCGCCACCACCTATGTTCGCTCCACTGCTCCTATTCCCCATGACTTCATCCCCCATGTTGACCGCATCTTCTCCACCTGTGTGACAGCTGCCAACATCAGCACCCATAGCCACTCCCCCGCCGCCCTTCGGCGGTGGCATCAGTTCCTCCTCATATTCAAGGTGACCTTGTTCCTCTTCCCCAGCACACCCATCCCGAAAGCAACACCACCCCCAATGTTGTCATTGCCTCTGCCAACCTCCTTGTGAGTATCACCGGCGACATCCTTGACCGTACCAGCAGTGTCCACCTCCCCGTCCTTCTCACCATAATGTCTGCTACCACCTGCCTCCGGCTTTCCGCCCTGCACCCCCTCCTAGCGTAGTCCATGACTACCATTGCACCAACTGGGACGCCTACCGTGAATCCATCACCATCCAGGTCGAAAGCCACCCTCTTACCTACCACCTTCCTGACGACATCATCCAAGCCTCATCCTTCCTTCAGAAGGCGATTACTGACACCATGGAGGCCCATGTTTCTACTAAAGCCATCCACCCCCAACATCCCACTATCTCTCCACGGGCTCTCCTCCTCCTCCTTGAATGCCACCACCTCTATCGTTCCTTCCTGCGCACTCATGACAGGGATGCACTCCAACGCCACTGGCAAATTCAGTGACACATTTGGAACCTCATTACAGCAAACAAACGCCTGGTTTGGAGCCATACCTGTACATGACTCAACGCTACCCTCCCTGTAAACTCCTCCAAGTAGTGGTCTGCCTTCCATCGCCTTTCTGATTCCCATTCCAGACCCCATTACCCCCTTCTCCATAACGACCGCCACCTCAGAGAATGCCCCTTCTCCTTCCTCACTGTCCTTGCCGATATATACAACGTCATCCTCTCCACTGGCTTCTACCCCGACCTGTGGAATATTTCCTACGTCCTCTTATTCCTCAAACGCAACAAACCCCTTCTGTCACCTCTTCCTGTCGTCCCATCTGCCTCACCTCTATCTTCAGTAAGGTCTTCGAATCCATCATCTCCTGTCGTATCCATCACCACCGTAATCAACAAGACCTCCGCAAGGCCAACCACTTTGCTTCCCACCTTTCTGAGGTATTCCCTGTCCCTGATGATCCCAACTTTGATTATTCCCTTTTCCCCACTGTCATGGAATGCGCCAATACCCCGGTCACTCCACTTGCTCCCAGTCTCCAGTACTTGGGGCAGTTGCCCCCTCCGACATGAACACTCCAATCACAGCACAAGACATTAAACTTATCCTCAGGTCAAAACTCAACATGGCCTTGGTCGTGACTGTGTCACCTACTGCCACCTCAGAGAATGCCCCTTCTCCTCCTGACTGTCCTTGCCAGTTTATAAGTCATCCTCTCGACCAGCTTCTACTGCGACCTGTGGAATACTTCCCACGTCCTCTTATTCCTCGAACCCAACAAACCCCCTTCTGTCATCTCTTCTTATCATCCCACCTGCCTCACCTCCATCTTCAGTAAGGTCTTCGAATTCATTCTCTCCTGTTGTATCTATCACCACCTTAATCAACACATCAACACCACCTCCTCCCCCTTACCCAGTGTGGCTTCTGACCCTCCTTCTCCACTGAAGACCAAATCCTTAACCTTGTCCACTTTCTCTCCCTACAACTTAACTCCCATCACTCCACCATTTATGTTTCCCTCGACCTCCAAAATGCTTACAACCTCATATGGCATCCCATTCCCCTCTTTAAAATCCAAACCTATGCCCTGCCTATCAGTTTTGTCCATCTGGTCACTTCCTTCCTCTCACACCATCCTTCCTATGTCACCCTCCACAACACTCCTGTATCTTTTATCCCACTGCTGGTGTCCCCCAAGGCTCTGTCCTCTCCCCTCTCCCCTACATTCTATACACCCCAATATGCCCAAGCCACCCCACCTGTACACCTCCTCCAATTTGCTGATGACACCGCCTTCCTGGCTCTGTACCCTACCCTTCAATAGTCCCAAGATACCCTCCAAACCCACCCTGACCAGTTCACCACTTGCTCCAACTAGTGGTTCCTTCGTATCAACCCCTCCGAGACCCAGGCAATCATCATGGGCGGCACCACCTACTTCTTCTGTTGGTGGTCCCATCCAGCTCACCCCCACCCTGAGATAGCTTGGCCTTACCCTCAACCGTCACCTCACCTGGACGCCTCATCTCCTGACCATCCAGCAGAAAGCCCATTCCCACTTCTGCCTCCTGAAATTCCTGTCTAGCTGAATGTGGTGTCACCGTCAGACACCACACTTGCTAGGTGGTAGCCTTTAAATCGGCAGCGGTCTGTTAGTATACGTCGGACCCGCGTGTCGCCACTATCAGTGATTGCAGACCGAGCGCCGCCACACGGCAGGTCTAGAGAGACTTCCTAGCACTCGCCAGTTGTACAGCCGACTTTGCTAGCGATAGTTCACTGACAAATTACGCTCTCCTTTGCCGAGACGATAGTTAGCATAGCCTTCAGCTACGTCATTTGCTACGACCTAGCAAGGCGCTATTACCAGATATTATTGATGCTGTAAAACATGTACCGTCAAGAGCGATGTTAACCATTTATGGATTAAAGTTAAGTATTCCACAGCTACGTCCTTTCTTTGCTAGTCTAATTTCCTTGACCTGTTCCAGACCTCACGGCAGCCTGTGTGAGCTAAAACGCGTGCCTTTCGGCTTCCCCTCATAACTGGTGTTGGCTCTCCTGCCAACCCACAACACTGAACATGGGGAGTGCATTCTTCCACCATCCTCCATATCTACAAATCCCTCAAGTGTCCGATCTTCTGTTATGCCAGCATTGCCTGGACCTCTGCCCTACCCCCGCTTTTATAACTCCCTCTAAATCCTAGAACGCCACGCACTCTGCCTTGCCTTCTGTCTTCACTTTCCATCCCCCACGTGACTCCTGTATGACCTCATCTCCTTCCCCCACCCCCTCATTTTCCTCCAACATATCTGTATCCTTTACACTGTCTGCGGGCTTGATCCCCCATCCCCTGGTGCCCTCTATCCTCGACACCCCCCCGCCCATTGCCATGCCTCTATCACTGTATCCCTTCCTCTCTCCACCTCCACACCCTCCATCTCCTTCATCAGGGCAATTTCCAGCACCTCAACCTTCTGGATGATGAACTTCACCGTGACATCTACCCTTCCTACCAACTGTAGCCTGACCTTGTTCCTGCCCCCTCCGCAGGGCCCCCCTTTTCCTCTCCCCTCCTTCCCCCAGAGAAGTTTTCCTCTTCCCCCCCCCCCCCCCCCCAACCGAGTCTCTGCATCCTCTCATTGGTTATTTCTCTCTCCTGTCCTTTCCTCCTGAGTCCCCTTCGGCGTGCCCCCCCGCCTGTCTCCCTCTCTCACCCCCCTCTAGCACCGCCCATCACCCCTTTCTTCCCTTCTCCATCATCTCCGTCCCTCTGGCAGATCCTCTCAGTTTGTTCCTTATCGTTGGTGTACTACGACAGTGTTGTGTTCCGTGTTGTCCTCCAGTGACGTCAAGAGCTATGATTTTAATCGTGTGCTGGACTTGTACATAGTGTGAGGTGCGTGATTGTTCTGTGCTACATCGCCCATTGCAACTTTTGTGCTCTGGCCATACTTTGCCTTGTGTTTCTTTTAATTACCACAGTGTGTGGTTTTTTGTTTACACTTTTTAGATTTCTATTACCATTTTTACAGTCACCCCTGTTTGTGCACTATCTTTCAATATGTTTCCCCTTTTATATGTCTGTTCAGCCATATTTTATCCTTTATGTTGTTCTAAATGTCTCCCTGTTTCTCGGCTGAAGAGCGGCGCCTATGCTACTGCCAGTCCGCCCCACAAGAGGCACTGAAATTCAATAAAGAAAAAACAAAACAAAAAAGTCTTCGTCAGCCTTCGATGGCTCACCTGAAGATGACTGGCGGGCGTCCGGTTGAAATATCGTGGAGTGAAATTTACGACGACCGGCTGAAATCCCGAAATCTCTACGAACGATACAATTTTTGTTACTCTGCAGTTTCCAGTCTGGTGCCTGTCAACCCGCTCTATTCTGAGAATTTTGGGCCTTGGGCCTCCGTTATGAATGCGTGTTTTTCAGTCCCCCAATGAACGGTCGTTTCGCATGCAAAAGTACTTCAAACAGGTACGTCGTTTTTCGAGACTTCTCAAGGTACATTTATCTGTCTCTGGGTGGCGAAATTCGTCCCATCCCACTATCGTGGAGCCAGACAGTCGCCTCTGCACCTGGTGGTGAAACCGACACACATGAAGCCGTCATAATGTTTTTCTTGCTTTCTGACCAGGAGAAAAGATAGACATCTGTAGAAATGGGCTCCCTACTCCCGCGAATCCGCTGAACATACAACAAATCTCAAAAGGCAAACTGCGTTTTTATAGAAGCGCTTAACATCAAAGATTGTCGCTCCTCTGCTGGGATGATTTGCTGCGATGCCGTTTTAATGGAGGGGCGAGTCTGCCAGCGTTGTCATTTAGCTGGCGAAAGGGGCACAGTGACACCACACCAAAATATATTTGCTGGGCTCTTACCTGCTGGCCTCGGTCCTCTGCTGGTCCTAGTGCTGTGCGCCTCCTCCGCAGTGCATTTTTTTGCCAGGGATCTACCTGTCCGCTATCCACAATCCGCTCTCGCCGATCCACCAAAATCAAGCGAAATAGAACCTCTGAGTAAACCCACATAGTTAATTACAAAAGAAAAATGTGATTTGACCTAACCATCACTTCTATTAATCTCTTTTTAAATCAGAAAATGTAGTATACTAGTTTTGGTACTTGGGCAGATAAATAACTGATGATGGCCAAAGTAGAGAGGATATAAAATGTAGACTGTCGATGGATAGGAAAGCGTTTCTGAAGAAGAGAAATTTGTTAACATCAAGTACAGATTTAAGTGCCAGGAAGTTTTTTCTGAAAGTATTTCTATGGATTGTACCCATGTATGGAAGTTAAACAAGAACAGTAAACAGTTTAGATAAGAAGAGAATAGAATCTTTTGAAATATGGTGCTACAGAAGAATGGTTCAAATGGCTCTCAGCACTATGCGACTTAACTTCTGAGGTCATCAGTCGCCTAGAACTTAGAACTAATTAAACCTAACTAACCTACGGACATCACACACATCCATGCCCGAGGCAGGATTCGAACCTCCGACCGGAGCGGTCGCTCTGTTGCAGACTACAGCGCCTAGAACCGCACGGCCACTCCGACCGGCAACAGAAGAATGCTGAAGATTAGATGGGTAGATCATGTACCTAATGAGGAGGTACTGAATAGAACTGAGAAGAAGTGGAATTTGTGGCACTACTTGACTAGAAGAAGGGATCGGTTGGTAGGAAACAGGCTTTAAGGATCACAAATTTAGTACTGGAGGGAAGCGTGAGGGGTTAAAATGGTAGAGGGAGACCAAGAGATGAATACACTAAGCAGATTCAGAAGGATGTAGGTTGCAGTAGTTACTAGGGTGTGAAGAGGTTTCCACAGGATAGTGTAGCATGGAGAGCTGCATCAAATCAGTCTTTGGACTGAAGATCACAAGAACAACAACGTGTACTGAAACGTCAACAGTTTGTTACCTCAATATGTAACTGTAATATCATGAAACTAGTCATGATTAATCAATCATTCAGGTGCAGTTGTTGCGGGTTTCATTGGCTGAAATAAATAGAAAATGTCCCTTGTTGTCACGCCACCTCCAGCGTTGAGCACCCAGCGCTACCAGGATGAGGTAGTGGAGACATACATTATTCCAGAGGCTGTCGCATTTGGGCCACACTTTACACAGACGCAGCACAGTGCTCGGTCACACATCGCCCAGCTCGTCTGAGATCGTCCCAGTGCAGTGGGAATCCTTGTGATGGAGCTGCCTGCCAACAGCGCTGACTTAAAGCCAATTGGCCATTTGCGGGATTTCATGATTCGAAGGTCAACGTACACAAATAGCCAGCCAGGAACAGTTGATGATTTGGCTTATGCATTGCAAGACGTCTAGAAAAGCTGTCAACTGTTAGTGAAAATTCATTCAAATCATTTAAAAAATCATTTAAATCACAATGTTTACATTCCATTGCTCTGAAAATGATATGATCATGTAACAAACGACAACATCTGTGTAGTGAAATGTGGTGCTACAGAAGAATGCTGAAGATTAGATGGGTAGATCATGTACCTACACTAAAGTTTGCTGGCCCCATGCGAAAAAGAGGGGTGCTGAAATTGTTGCCAATACACCGGCGTCTAGGAGTCAGTCAAAAAGTGTCTCTGTATAGTGATACTTTCAAAGTGACCAACACAGGTGCGTGCATTGCACTGAAGTGAGCGGTCACAGAGGGACTATTACGTTCATGTCAAGTTCGCACCGCCCCCCCCCCCCCCCCCCCCCGCCACCCTATCCCCCGGACCGATGCAGATGTCACAGGAGGGCACGAAAAAGTAAGGAATAAAATGCATAAACACTCTTTTCTGCTTTTGACAAAGTTCAGATACCGTAAATTGGCTTTGAACGGTACCCGTGGTACCACCCTGTGTACTATATCAAAAATTGCGATCCAGAAGGGTGCTATAACGTTCAGTAGCATTGGAGTCTCATGACGTCCTTAGAGAAGGCTTGAATCAGCCGGGGGAGGGGGGGTATCAGCTGTGTCAAAGGAACAACATCGTCTTGTTGCACATCGCACTGTAGTTTTAGACTACGGACTTGCGAAAATTAACACCCCAGGGAAATGGTGGTTTCATGAAACGTCCTTAATGAGGCCTTTTTTACTTTATTCAGGGCAACTGTATCCGAAAAATTTTCCTCGGACAAGCATAAAAAAACGTGTGATTTCAGTTCTGACCGCCGTTGCAGAGGCGTCAAGAGATGGGGAGATATGTAAGGAACAATTTACGAGAAAAGACCTTGCGACCCAGATGTCTTGTTGAGTGCCTGGCTTGACACAACAACATCTCGCAGCTCACCTTCAGTTCTGCAGTTCGCATGTCAACCATCGACTTCGTTACTGGCGAAACATGTTATTCACAGACGTATCAAGACTTGTTCTCACGCAAGTGACGGCCGTTTTCGTGTGTCGAGACGCCGTGGTGAGCGGTACCTGCCTAATGTTGTCCTATAAATCGAGAGATTTCAAAGGTACCGTGATGTTATGGGGAGGTTTCGGTTTTGAGAGACATACGGATCCTGTCGTTGTCCACGGTGGCCTTACCGCCAGGCACTACGTCGAACGGATACTGTTAGGCCATGTGGTGGCTGCTGAATACTGAGTTGTTGTTGTTGTTGTTGTGGTCTTCAGTCCTGAGACTGGTTTGATGCAGCTCTCCATGCTACTATATCCTGTGCAAGCTTCTTCATCTCCCAGTACTTAGTGCAACCTACATCCTTCTGAATCTGCTTAGTGTATTCATCTCTTGATCTCCCTCTACGATTTTTACCCTCCACGCTGCTCTCCAATGCTAAATTTGTGATCCCTTAATGCCTCAAAACATGTCCTACCAACCGGTCCCTTCTTTTTGTCAAGTTGTGCCACAAACTACTCTTCTCCCCAATTCTATTCAACACCTCCTCATTAGTTATGTGATCTACCCATCTAATCTTCAGCATTCTTCTGTAGCACCACATTTCGAAAGCTTCTATTCTCTTCTTGTCCAAACTATTTATCATCCATGTTTCACTTCCATACATGGCTACACTCCATACAAATACTTTCAGAAACGACTTCCTGACACTTAAATCTATACTCGATGTTAACAAATTTCTCTTCTTAAGAAACGCTTTCCTTGCCATTGCTAGTCTACATTTTATATCCTCTCTACTTCGACTATCATCAGTTATTTTGCTCCCTAAATAGCAAAACTCCTTTACTACTTTAAGTGTCTCATTTCCTAATCTAATTCCCTCAGCATCACCCGATTTAATTCGACTACATTCCATTATTCTCGTTTTGCTTTTGTTGATGTTCATCTAATATCCTCCTTTCAAGACACTGTCCATTCCGTTCAACTGCTCTTCCAAGTCCTTTGCTGTCTCTGACAGAATTACAATGTCATCGGCGAACCTCAAAGTTTTCATTTCTTCTCCATGAATTTTAATACCTAGTCCGAATTTTTCTTTTGTTTCCTTTACTGCTTGCTCAATATACAGATTGAATAACATCTGGGATAGGCTACAGCCCTGTCTCACTCCCTTCCCAACCACTGCTTTCCTTTCATGCCCCTCGACTCTTATAACTGCCATCTGGTTTCTGTACAAATTGTAAATAGCCTTTCGTTCCCTGTATTTTACCCCTGCCACCTTCAGAATTTGAATGAGAGTATTCCAGTCAACACTGTCAAAAGCTTTCTCTAAGTCTACAAATGCTAGAAACGTAGGTTTGCCTTTTCTTAATCTTTCTTCTAAGGTAAGTCGTAAGGTTAGTGTTGCTTCACGTGTTCCAACATTTCTACGGAATCCAAACTGATCTTCCTCGAGGTCCGCTTCTACCAGTTTTTCCATTAGTCTGTAAAGAATCGCATTAGTATTTTACAGCTGTGACTTACTAAACTGATAGTTCGGTAATTTTCACCTCTGTCAACACTTGCTTCCTTTGGGATTGGGATTATTATATTCGTCTTGAAGTCTGAGGGTATTTCGCCTGTCTCATACATCTTGCTCACCAGATGGTAGAGTTTTGTCATGACTGGTTCTCCCAAGGCCGTCAGTAGTTCTAATGCAGGGCTTAACAACTGGCCGGTTTTGAGCGCGAGTACTCGCGTCTGCTCAGGCACGTGCTCGCGATCAGGTGCAAGGTCGCGGAGTAGGGTGGGAGGGAAGGGAGGGGAAATGCGCGCGCACATATGAATAGGACTGCCTTGTGCCTGTTGAATTCGCGCCGACTGTGTAACGTTAAAAGTACCACGATCAGCTCTAACAATCACTTCGCTGGTTAAGAATCATGTCAAGTCGCCGTTGTGTAACCCCAACCACGCTTTCGCAGTTCAACCCCCATTGGGAGGAATTGTATCTGTTTACAGAAAAAGATGGTGTTGCAAAATGTTTAGTATGTCACAAAACGCTGAATTCTTTTAGGAAATTTAATTTGCAGCGACATTATATGTCGTACCACGCGAAAGATTACGGAAGTGGAAAATGTGATGGACCAGATAGTGCACAGGAAGTTATTAAACTTGAAAGGAAGCTATCCGAAGAAGATCTGGATGACGAAGAAAAATCAACTGAGGCAGCTCTCAGAGTGAGCTACAAAATTGCTTTGTTTTTAGCGAAATCCCTGCGCCCCTTCACTGATGGCGATTTAATAAACAATGTTTGGTAGTTGCAGCGGAACATTTGTGTCCATCTTAAGTTGAACAGTTTCGGATTGTGCCATTATCTGACATGACCATTATGCGTCGCATACAGGACATGGCAGACGACGTCCAGAGCCAGCTTGCAAATATCTTTAAACATTTTATGGCTTATTCTCTAGCTCTGGACGAAAGTTTTGATATCACTGGAACAGCGCAGCTTTCCATATTTATTACAGGTGTTAATAGAGATCTTCAGGTGAGGAAGGAGCTCCTCGATGTAGTTGCCATGAAGAACACTACAACCGGAGGTGATATTTTAAGTAGTGTTGATGAAAGTGTTGAAAATATAGGATTGTCGTGGAATTCTTTAGTTCCAGTGTCTACAGACGGTGCACCATCGAAGACAGGGAAAAAATTAGGTTTCGTTGCGCTGTTGAAGGAGAAAATGCAAAAACTGACCGTGCCGAATGAAATAAGGGGCGTTCACTGTGTGATCCATCAGGAAAACTTATGTGCAAAGAGTATCACTCTAAAAAATGTGATGAGTCTTGTTGTTCGAACAACCAATTATGTAAGGAAGCATGGGCTTCAACACAGACAATTTATAAGCTTTCTTGAGGATGTAGAAAGCCAGTATGGTAGCCTGCCTTATCACAGCGAGGTCCGCTGGCTTAGTCGTCGCGAATTATTAAATCGAACTTTTGCCTGTTAGATGAGATAAATATGTTCATGGAAATAAATAACATGTGTGTTCCTGAATTGAAAGAGCCTTCATGGAAATGTGATCTCGCGTTCTTAGCAGATTTAACTAGCCATCTGAATGCTTTGAACATTTCACTACAAGGTAAAGATCTGTTAATTACTCATTTCATAGATCGAATACGAGCTTTTAAAATAAAATTGACACTTTGGGTGAGTCAGCTGGAAACAGGAAATCTAGCTCATTTTCCTAAATTATCATCCATGCAAGATGTTCACAAAGACTGTGAACGTCATTCACATAGTTTAGTTGCGCTTAAGGAAGAATTTGATCAACGCTTTCAAGATCTGACAGCACTAGACAGTGATTCTGATCTGTTCTCCTCTCCATATTCAGCGAATATTGAAGAGATTCGTCCTGAGCTGCAACTAGAAATTATTGACTTGCCGTGTGACAGAGAATAGAGAGACAAATTTCAGAACAAGAAAAACATTTTGGAATTTTACAGACACTTCCCTCAGGATAGATTTCCTCATTTGCACAAACTGGCAGCTACAATAATATCAATGTTCGGTTCCATGTATGTTTGTGAATAACTGTTCTCTGCAATGAAATGTAACAATACGCGCCTGAGAAACGCATTGTCTGATCGAAATTTAAACTGCACGCTGCGCCTACGATGCACAAGAACAATTACTCCGAACATAGACGCAATTGTAAATGGCAAAAAGTACAAGATAACAGAGAATCCCACACTTCAGTGTCACCTTTTATTGTGTAACAGTTCACAAACTAATACGAATGTAGAGGCATACACTAAGCTAATAAAATTATGTGGCACCTGTACATTCTCCTTTATTTGTTTCATTTGTCACAGTAATAATTCGTGAGTGATATCCCTGCAGGTGGCCGCAGATTTACATTGACTGGCGGCAGCTGTTGTGTGCCCCACGTGACTCTCCCCACTCTCCGCTCTGGTCCTGTAGTGGGGGTAGCGTGCTCGCCAAAAGTCTTGTTCCTCCTGCCACCGAACTTCACTAATTCCCACTATATCTAACTTTAACCTATCCATTTCCCTTTTTAAATTTTCTAACCTACCTGCTCGATTAAGGGATCTGACATTCCATGCTCCGATCCGTAGAACGCCAGTTTTCTTTCTCCTGATAACGACGTCCTCTTGAGTAGTCCCCGCCCAGAGATCCGAATGGGGGACTATTTTACCTCCGTAATATTTTTCCCAAGAGTAAAGCTGCATGCCCTCGGGAAAAATTACGGCTGTAGCTTCCCCTTTCTTTCAGCCGTTCGCAATACCAGCACAGCAAGGCCGTTTTGGTTAATGTTACAAGGCCAGATCAGTCAATCATCCAGACTGTTGCCCCTCCAACTACTGAAAAGGCAGCTGCCCCTCTTCAGGAACCACACGTTTGTCTGGCCGCTCAACAGATACCCCTCCGTTGTGGTTGCACCTACGGTACGGCCATCTGTATCGCTGAGGCACGCAAGCCTCCCCACCAGTGGCAAGGTCCGTGGTTCATGGGGGGGCTGAATATTGTAGTGGCCCTGAATTCCTTCTCAAGCGCGATAACGCCAGTGCACAGTGGCCGTCGTTACCAGGGATCTCTTGAAAATTGAACGTCTAGTGGTGAGTCCGGTCCTAAATCCCATCACTGACGTGTTCGTGAACGTCTTGTTCTCCCACAGACTCTCCAAGAACTCTCAAGGGCTCTCATTGAATAATGGAACGGATAGCACAGGGTGCCTCTGTGGATATATACGGAGCATGGCACGCAGGTCTCTGGCGGTGATAAACTCTCACGGAAGGCATGCATGTTATCGAAGTACTCGAAATCCAATGAAAAGCAACCAGGATGACGGAATGAAGAACTGTTTTCACTTTGTTTTCGATACCTGCCTGAAAGATAGTTCTGCAAGGTTCGCAGGAGAGCTTCTGCAAAGTTTGGAAGGTAGGAGACGAGGTACTGGCAGAAGTAAAGCTGTGAGGACGGGGCGTGAGTCGTGCTTGGGTAGCTCTTGTGGTAGATCACTTGCCCGCGAAAGGCAAAGGTCCCGAGTTTGAGTCTCGGTACAGCACACAGTTTTAATCTGCCAGGAAGTTTCAACGATGTTTCTGCTCTCTCAGGAGACAGCTGCCTGGGGCCGTTGAGATCCTACAGAGTGCTGAGTATAGCCCTCCTGCACCTATCTACACAATATTCACATCACAATCTTGCGATCCCGACCAACGTTACGAACAAAATCGTGGGATGGCAGACAGCAGACTCAATAGACTACGACGTACACACCGAACACGAGCCACAGTTCCCGCGACTGCTACTACGGTTTACAGCCAGTTTAATTTGTCTTCAACACCCATTTCCACGGTATGGTTGATTATCGCGATCTTTTTTTCCAAAGTCTGTGAAGTATTCGAAAAAAATACATGACAAATACTCTGATTAATTCGATGCACTGAAATAACAGTCCCGTACAACAACGAACCCCTTGGTAACCTACATGGGACGAGTGGAAGTCCACAACAGCTCAAAACAGAAGAAGAAAGTATAACCACAATGTTGAAAGCTGACATGTACACTTCCTAGGATTTTCTGTCAAGTCGGTACATAGAATTTTACTTTCGAATTCACTGAACGCTTCACGCATAGCCCTCCTTACGCTAACTTTGACATCGTTTAGCTTGTGTTTGTCTGAGAGGTTTTGGCTGCGTTTAAACGTGCAGTGAAGCTCTCTTTGCTTTCGCAGTAGTTTCCTAAGTTTGTTGTTATACCACGGTGGGTTTTTGCCGTCCCTCACTGTTTTACTCGGCGCGTACCTGTCTAAAACGCATTTTACGATTGCCTTGAACTTTTTCCATAAATACTCAACATTGTCAGTGTCGGAACAGAAATTTTCGTTTTGATCTGTTAGGTAGTCTGAAATCTGCCTTCTGTTACTTTTGCTAATCAGATAAACCTTTCTCCCTTTTTTTATATTCCTATTTACTTCTATATTCAGGGATGCTGCAACGGCCTTATGATCACTGATTCCCTGTTCTGCGCTTACAGAGTCGAGAAGTTCGGGTCTGTTTGTTATCAGTAGGTCCAAGATGTTATCTCCACGAGTCGGTTCTCTGTTTAATTGCTCGAGGTAATTTTCGGATAGTGCACTCAGTATAAAGTCACTGTCCTTACCACCCGTCCTAAACATCTGAGTGTCCCAGTCTATATCTGGTAAATTGAAATCTCCACCTAAGATAATAACATGCTGAGAAAATTTATGTGAAATGTATTCCAGATTTTCTCTCAGTTGTTCTGCCACTAATGCTGCTGAGTCGGAAGGTCGGTAAAAGGAGTCAATTATTAACCAAGCTCGGTTGTTGAGTGTAACCTCCACCCATAACAACTCACAGGAACTATACACTTCTACTTCGCTACAGGATAAACTACTACTAACAGCGACAAACACACCACCACCGGTTGCATGCAATCTATCCTTTCTAAACACCGTCTGTGCATTTGTAAAAATTTCGGCAGAATTTATCTCTGGCTTCAGCCAGCTTTCCGTACCTATAACGATTTCAGCTTCGGTGCTTTCTATCAGCGCTTGAAGTTCCGGTACTTTACCAATGCAGCTTCGACAGTTTACAATTACAATAACGATTGCTGCTTCGTCCCCGCATGTCCTGACTTTGCCTCGCACCCTTTGAGGCTGTTGCTCTTACTGTACTTGCCCGAGGCCATCTAACCTAAAAAAACGCCCAGTCAACGCCACACAACCCCTGCTACTCGTGTAGCCGCTTGCTGCGTGTAGTGGATTCCTGACCTATCTAGCGGAACCAGAAACCCCACCACCCTATGGCGCAAGTCGAGGAATCTGCACCCCACACGGTCGCAGAACCGTCTCAGCCTCTGATTCAGACCCTCCACTCCGTTCTGTACCAAAGGTCCGCAGTCAGTCCTGTCGACGATGCTGCAGATGGTGAGCTCTGTGTTTCATCCCGCTAGCGAGACTGGCAGTCTTCACCAAATCAGATAGCTGCCGGAAGACAGAGAGGATTTCCTCCGATCCATAGCGACACACATCATTGGTGCCGACATGAGCGACCACCTGCAGATGGGTACACCCTGTACCCTTCATGGCATCCGGAAGGACACTTTCCACATCTGGAATGACTCCCCCCGGTATGCACACGGAGTGCACATTGGTTTTCTTCCCCTCTCTTGCTGTCATATCCCTAAGGGGCCCCACTATGAACTGACGTTGGAGCTCTCAACTACCAGTAAGCCCATCCTCCGCGACTTCCCGGATCTTGCAGACTGAGGGGCAACCTCGGGAACAGGACAAGAAGCCATGTCCGGCCGAAGATCAGTATCAGCCGGAGACAGAGCCTGAAACCGGTTCGTCAGACAAACTGGAGAGGCCTTCCGTTCAGCCCTCCGGAATGTCTTTCGCCCCCTGCCACACCACGAGACGACCACCCACTCTACCACGGGTGAGGGATCAGCCTCAATGTGGGCAGTATCACGGGCAGCCACAGCCGTAGTCCGATCGGGGGATGCGTGGGACGAGCTGGCCGTCCCCGACAAACCCCCATCCGGACCCCCACGGTGATGCCCACTGGCAACAGCCTCAAGCTGTATGACCGAAGACAACACTGCCTGAAACTGGGAGCGAAGGGGTGCCAACTCAGCCCTCATCAGAACACAGCAGTTGCAGTTCCTATCCATTCTAAAAACTGTTGTGCAAAGAACGTCTGAACTAATCTACAGAGAGCACAAACAAATCGACACAACATTTAAAAGGTTATTAAAATACAAGATTCTCTAATAAATGCAGTAATGCTGCTACTTGCGCACTGCTGACACACTGCTTGGCGGTGGAAGGAGACTACGCAATTTTACACTATTCAGATACTAAAACACGATGCTACAACTCTCAAATACTATAATACGCCCGAAATTTATGAATTAAACAATGCAAGTACCCAAAAACACGCAAGAATTAAACTATGTAACAAATAAGTCAGCTAAGAGTATACGACTTGCTGCTGGCAGCACTTATCCAACGGCGGCAGGGAGCAGTGAATTCGAAAGTAAAATTCTATGTACCTACTTTACAGAAAATCCTAGGAAGTTCTGGTCTTACGTTAAATCAGTAAGTGGCTCGAAAAAGCATATCCAGACACTCCGGGATGGTGATGGCATTGAAACAGAGGATGACACGCGTAAAGCTGAAATACTAAACACCTTTTTCCAAAACTGTTTCACAGAGGAAGACCACACTGCAGTTCCTTCTCTAAATCCTCGCACAAATGAAAAAATGTCTGACATCGAAATAAGTGTCCAAGGAATAGAAAAGCAACTGAAATCACTCAACAGAGGAAAGTCCACTAGACCTGACGGGATACCATTCGATTCTACACAGAGTACGCGAAAGAACTTGCCCCCTTCTAACAGCCGTGTACCGCAAGTCTCTAGAGGAACGGAAGGTTCCAAATGATTGGAAAAGAGCACAGGTAGTCCCAGTCTTCAAGAAGGGTCGTCGAGCAAATGCGCAAAACTATAGGCCTATATCTCTGACGTCGATGCGTTGTAGAATTTTAGAACATGTTTTTTGCTCGCGTATCATGTCGTTTCTGGAAACCCAGACTCTACTCTGTAGGAATCAACATGGATTCCGGAAACAGTGATCGTGTGAGACCCAACTCGCTTTATTTGTTCATGAGACCCAGAAAATATTAGATACAGGCTCCCAGGTAGATGCTATTTTCCTTGACTTCCGGAAGGCGTTCGATACAGTTCCGCACTGTCGCCTGATAAACAAAGTAAGAGTCTACGGAATATCAGACCAGCTGTGTGGCTGGATTGAAGAGTTTTTAGCAAACAGAACACAGCATGTTGTTCTCAATGGAGAGACGTCTACAGACGTTAAAGTAACCTCTGGCGTGCCACAGGGGAGTGTTATGGGACCATTGCTTTTCACAATATATATAAAAGACCTAGTAAATAGTGTCGGAAGCTCCATGCGGCTTTTCGCGGATGATGCTGCAGTACACAGAGAAGTTGCAGCATTAGAAAACTGTAGCGAAATGCAGGAAGATCTGCAGCGGATACGCACTTGGTGCAGGGAGTGGCAACTGACCCTTAACATAGACAAATGTAATGTATTGCGAATACATAGAAAGAAGGATCCTTTATTGTATGATTATATGATAGCGGAACAAACACTGGCAGCAGTTACTTCTGTAAAATATCTGGGAGTATGCGTGCGGAACGATTTGAAGTGGAATGGTCATATAAAATTAATTGTTGGTAAGGCGGGTACCAGGTTGAGATTCATTGGGAGAGTCCTTAGAAAATGTATCCATCAACAAAGGAGGTGGCTTACAAAACACTCGTTCGACCTATACTTGAGTATTTCTCATCAGTGTGGGATCCGTACCAGATCTGGTTGACGGAGGAGCTAGAGAAGATCCAAAGAAGAGCGGCGCGTTTCGTCACAGGGTTATTTGGTAAGCGTGATAGCGTTACGGAGATGTTTTGCAAACTCAAGTGGCAGACTCTGCAAGAGAGGAGCTCTGCATCGCGGTGTAGCTTGCTGTCCAGGTTTCGAGATGGTGCGTTTCTGGATGAGGTATCGAATATATTGCTTCACCCTACTTATACCTCCCGAGGAGGTCACGAATGTAAAATTAGAGAGATTCGAGCGCGCACGGAGGCTTTCCGGCAGTCGTTCTTCCCGCGCACCATACGCGACTGGAACAGGAAAGGAAGGTAATGGCAGTGGCACGTAAAGTGACCTCCGCCACACACCGTTGGGTAGCTTGCGGAGTATAAATGTAGATGTAGAATAGCAATGTCCTCCAATACGGCAATCCAGTAGTTATCCGAGTCGCAGGACAATGACAAATTGCCACGAACAGTTCAGGCGATGTCACAAACTGCTTGGAGGTCCGAAGTGCCGATGCAGGCCCTTACATTGGCTGGCCAGAAACAATCTGAAAAACTTGTAAGGGTGTTGCTGTGTAAGTATCCAATATTCATGCGGTATGGAGTGATGGGGGTCAGCATACCGTACTTTAGGCCGTTATCGGTTTAGCAGACCTGCATGGTGCCTCTACTGCTCGGTCAAATACACCACTGGCCATTAAAATTGCTACACCAAGAAGAAATGCAGATGATAAACGGGTATTCATTGGACAAATATATTATACTAGAACTAACATGCGATTACATTTTCACGCAATTTGGGTGCATAGATCCTGAGAAATCAGTACCCAGAACAACCACCTCTGACCGTTTAGCGGCCTTGATACGCCTGGGCATTGAGTCAAACGGAGCTCGGATGGCGTGTACAGGTGCAGCTGTCCATGTAGCTTCAACACGATACCACAGTTCATCAAGAGTAGTGTCTGGCGTATTGTGACGAGCCAGTTGCTCGGCCACCATTGATCAGACGTTTTTAGTTAGTGAAAGATCTGGAGAATGTGCTTGCCAGGGCAGCAGTCGAACATTTTCTGTATCCAGAAACGCCCGTACAGGACCTGCAACATGCAGTCGTGCATTATCCTGCTGAAATGTAGGCTTTCGCAGGGATCGAATGAAGGGTAGAGCCACGGGTGGTAACACATCTGAAATGTAACGTCCACTGTTCAAAGTGCCGTCAATGCAAACAAGAGGTGACCGAGACGTGTAACCAATGGCACCCCATACCATCACACCAGGTGATACACCAGTATGGCGATGAGGAATACACGCTTCCAATGTGCGTTCACCGCGATGTCGCCAAACACGAATGCGACCATGATGCCGGAACCTGGATTCATCCGAAAAAAATGACGTTTTGCCATTCGTGCACCCAGGTTCGTCGTTGAGTACACCACCGCAGGCGCTTCTGTCTGTGATGCAGCGTCAAGGGTAACCGCAGCCAGAGCTGACAGTCCATGCTGCTGCAAACGTCGTCGAACTGTTCGTGCAGATGTTTGTTGTCTTGCAAACGTCCCCATCTGTTGACTCAGGGATCGAGACGTGGCTGCACGATCTGTTACAGCAATGCGGATAAGATGCCTGTCATCTCGACTGCTAGTGATACGAGGCCGTTGGGATTCAGCACGGCGTTCCGTATTACCCTCCTGAACCCACCGATTCCATATTCTGCAAACAGTCAGCAATGTCGCGATACTATAAACCGCAATCGCGATAGGCTACAATCCGACATTTATCAAAGTCAGAAACGTGCTGGTACGCATTTCTCCTCCTTACAAGAGGCATCACAACAACGTTTCACCAGGCAAAGCCGGTCAACTGCTGTTTGTGTATGAGAAATCGGTTGGAAACTTTCCTCATGTCAGCACGTTGCAGGTGTCGCCACCGGCGCCAATCTTGTGTGAATGCTCTGAAACGCTAATCATTTGCATATCACAGTATCTTCTTCCTGTTGGTTAAATGTCGCGTCTGTAGCACGTCATCTTCGTGGTGCAGCAGTTTTAATTGCCAGTAGTGTAGCTCCTCAACTCCCCCATAGCGAGGCAGTGTGCAATCCATTCCAGTGATCCCACCAAGAGAAAATCGCTGGCAGTACTGGGAATCAAACTTGGGTTCTCCTGATGGTAGTCAATCACACTGACCACTGAATTACGAAGGTGGACTTATATGTCATTAACCGTCGTTTAAAATTAATTTTTTGACAGTGTTGGAAATTCGTTTTTGGCATTTCAAGCCCCTATACTAAAGGCATGCATGTCCCCACCTAGAGTGAGTTTCACGAACAATTAGACGAAATAAGGATGCTAAGCGTGCTTGCTAATTTCAGATGGTAACGATTAACTTGCTTGATAATAGCTTTTGGTTGATAAATTGTGTTATCTGCACATTCTTTTTATTTTTTGAGGTATATTGGACACATTTCTACTCGCAGATTAGATAGAATTGCCAAAAATTACTCTTTTTATACGTACTTGTAGCGGATGAAAAATTGATAGCCTCTCTGACAATCTGCTACCAGGCCGCACCAGGCATCTACAGCCTTCTACCGTTATCCTCACCTATAAATCCCTCATCCGCCACATACTCACCTACGCCAGCATTGCTTGGATTTGCGACTGCCCTCAACATTACAAGGCCCGTAAGATCCTGCAAAGACACGCACTGGACCTCGCCTTCCGCATCCGCCTACCTTCCTCAACTCGAATCCTATACCATCTCACCCTCTTTCCACATCTTCTTTTCTTCATAGAGCACCTTCATATTCGGTACATTAATCACAAAATCTAGTCCTAGCACCCAATATCCCACACATTAATCACCAATCGAGGTTCCCTGCAGCGCCAGTGCATCTACGAGTACATTCCATCTCCCATGCATCTTCATGCCTTACTCATCATCTCGCGCCGCGCGGGCTAGCCGCGCCAAGGCGCCTTGCCACGGGCCGCGCGGCTCTCCCTCGTCAGAGGTTCGATTCCTCCATTGGGTATGGGTGTGTGTGTTGTCCTTAGCGGAAGTTAGTTTCAGTTAGATTAAGTAGTGTGTAAGCCTAGGGACCGACGACATCAGCAGTTTGGTCCCATAAGACCTTACCACTACGACCACCGTCTCCCGTCGGATGTTCAACCAACTCCCACTCCTCAACGATGAAATCCGTCCCAAGATAAGTTGCACCTCAAATCATCATTCCACATTTCTCCCACCTCTTTCCCCACCTTACTGACTTTTAGTTGCGACCTGCCGTTCCACAGGTCCTCGTAGTCATTCCACCTTCATCACGATCATGGTAGTTTTCATTCATCACTAGCACCACGATTGCTGCATAGCACATTCACTTCATTATCGGCGATTGTATTTTAACTGTAAGATAAAAAGAGTTTTAAAAATCATCAGTGTGTTACGTTTGGTTTCAGAGGGATAAAAATGAAAGAAATAAATGAGTTCTGGATGTTACCGCCTTCCCTACCATAAGTTGTAATGACCTCACTTGATGGCCTGCTGCTCTCCGGTTTATGATGGCGTCCCATTCTTTTTCATGAACTGCAGGGATTTCCATTATTGCGGACAGAAATTAATTGATTAATGATGAGAACAGAGGAAGACTACGGAGCAGTAAAAGTCAGACAGCTAAATGAAAAGCAGGTATACTCTCGAAACACGTGGAAATGCGAGGCAGTCTCGATACAAATAGATGGGAACTATGCAGTCCACAATTTCGGACTACAAGGCGATCTGCAGCAGGATGGTGTGGGCCAAACCATGAGTAGGTCCTACATGAAAAAATAAAAAACACGAATATAAATTATTATGATAACTGTAACAGTTCCTAGAAAGAGTTTTGATGCAGTGCAGTGAAGACCAGCTCCAGAATTCGAATCACAAATGAAGGTAAAGAACAATGAGTTAGAAACATGTTGTAACCACAGAGACAGAGGCAGCACAGCATGAGCATAACTGTGAGTAGTCGCTTCCAAGGTGGTGGAAACCAACACATGAATAGAAAAATGGCGGTACGACAGTGCATATGCTAGTCACGAAGTAGAACATGCCGAGTACTGCCACGTGCTGAGACGGAGAGGGCGACTCTCAGCGGTTTTGTTACCGCGGGTCCTCGTGCACTGTGTGCTTGCTCCGAGAGCTTCAGGTCCCCCATGCCGATGGTCAGTCAGTCTTTCTGCCAAGGGTCAGCTCACGGGCTGGTGTGTCCGGGAGCGGCGCCAACACTCCATCCGTGGGGCCGGTTGGTGTCGCTCCGCGCAACCGTTGCCTCGACTTTAATTTGAACTGACTGTCACTGAAACTTCTGTTGACTTACACATCGTGCGTATTTTAAGAACGGAACGACTGTTGATCGGGAAAACTATTCCTCCCCGCCATTCGATAGTCTTCTACTGTACGGCTATCGAGAAGAGACCGTGCACTGTTAGTGAAACCGTTTTATGTGAATGATGGCGAAAATACGTGTTTAATTCCGGAGGTACGCAAAAAATATTATCCGAAATTGTGATAAACGCATTCTCTGAAAATAATTTCGAGCAGTTAGTTCATGAGCCCACGCGAATAGTAAACGGTTGTGAAAACACACTTGACCTCTTAGCAACAAATAATCCTGAGTTAATAACGAGCATCAAAACCGATTCAGGGATTAGTGAACACAGAGGGGTTGTAGCAAGTTTGAATACTGTAATCCCCAAATCCTCGAAAAATAAGCGAAAAATATACCTATTCAAAAAAGCAGATAAAAATTCAATTGACGCCTTCCTAAGAGACAATCTCCACGCATTCCAAATTAATAACATAAGTGTAGACCAGATGTGGCTTGGATTCAAAGAAATAGTATCGGTAGCAATTGAGAGATTTATACCAAATAAATTAACAAACGACGGAGCTGATTCTCCTTGGTACACAAAACGGGTTAGAACACTGTTGCAGAAACAAAGAAACAAACCTGCCAAATTTAAACAAATGCAAAATCCCCAAGATTGGCGATCTTTTACAGAAGCTCTAAATTTAGCGCGGACTTTCTGCGAGATGCCTATAACAGTTTCCAAAACGAAACTTTGTCTCGAAACCTGGCAGAAAATTCAAAGAGATTCTGGTCGTATGTGAATTATGTTAGCGGCAAGAAATAATCAATGCCTTCTCTGCGCGATAGCAATGGAGATACTATCCAAGACAGTGCTGCCAAAGCAGAGTTACTAAACACAGCCTTCCGAAATGCCTTCACAAAAGAAGACGAAGTACATATTCCAGAACTCGAACTGAGAACAGCTACCAACATGAGTAACGTAGAAGCAAATCCTCGGAGTAGTGAAGCAACTTAAATCACTTAATAAAAGCAAGTCTTCTGGTCCAGATTTTATACCGATTAGGTTCCTTTCGGAGTATGCTGACGCATTAGCTCCATACTTAACAATCATATAGAACCGTTCGCTCGACGAAAGATCCGTACTCAAAGACTGGAAAGTTGCACAGGTCACACCAATATTCAAGAAAGGTAGCAGGAGTAATCCACTAAATTACAGGCCCATATTGTTAGCGTCGATATGCAGCAGGATTTTAGAACATATATTGTGTTCGAACATTATGAAGTACCTAGAAGAAAACGGTCTATTGACACACAGTCAACATGGGTTTAGAAAACATCGTTCCTGTGAAGCACAACTAGCTCTTTATTCACGTTAAGTGTTGAGTGCCACTGACAAGGGATTTCAGATCGATTCCGTATTTCTGGATTTCCGGAAGGCTTTTTACACTGTACCACACAAGCGGCTTGCAGTGAAATTGCGTGCTTATGGAATATCGTCTCAGTTATGTGACTGGATTTGTGACTTCCTGTCAGAGAGGACACAGTTCGTAGTAACTGACGGAAAGTCATCGAGTAAAACAGAGGTGATTTCTGGCGTTCCCCAAGGTAGTGTTATAGGCCCTTTGCTGTTCCTTATCTATATAAACGATTTTGGAGACAATCTGAGCAGTAGTCTTCGTTTGTTTGCAGATGACGCTGTCGTTTATCGGCTAATAAAGTCATCAGAAGATCAAAGTAAGCTGCAAAACGATTTAGAAAAGATATCTGAATGGTGCGAAACGTGGCAGTTGACCCTAAATAGCGAAAAGTGTGAGGTCATCCACATCAGGGCTAAAAGGGGCTCGTTAAACTTCGGTTACACGATAAATCAGTCTAATCTAAACCGAGCGAGGTGGCGCAGTGGTTAGCACACTGGACTCGCATTCGGGAGGACGACGGTTCAATCCCGTCTCCGGCCATCCTGATTTAGGTTTTCCGTGATTTCCCTAAATCGTTTCAGGCAAATGCCGGGATGGTTCCTTTGAAAGGGCACGGCCGATTTCCTTCCCAGTCCTTCCCTCACCCGAGCTTGCGCTCCGTCTCTAATGACCTCGTTGTCGACGGGACGTTAAACACTAACCACCACCACCACCAGTCTAATCTAAAAGCCGTAAATTCAACTAAATACCTAGGTATTACAATTACGAACAACTTAAATTGGATGGAACACATATAAAATGTTGTGGGGAAGGCTAACCAAGGACTGCGTTTTATTGGCAGAACACTTAGAAAATGTAACAGACCTACTAACAAGGGAACCTCCCCATCGCACACCCCTCAGATTTAGTTATAAGTTGCCACAGTGGACAGGCCTTGAAAAACAGGAAGAAGTTGTATGGAACTATGAAAAAATAAGCCAAATATACAAACTGAGTAGTCCATGCGAAGATAGGCAACATCAAGGATAATTTGAGCTCAGGAGCGCCGTGGTCCCGTGGTTAGCGTGAGCAGCTGTGGAATAAGAGGTCCCTGGTTCAAGTCTCCCCTCAAACGAATAGTTTTTCTTTATTTTCGCAAAGATATGATCTGTCCATTCGTTCATTGACGTCTCTGTTCACTGTGATAAGTTTAGTGTCTGTGATTTGCGACCGCACCGCAAAACCGTGCGATTAGTAGACGAAAGGACGTGTCTCTCCAATGGGAACCGAAAACATTTCATCGCAAGGTCATAGGTCAACCGATTCCTCCACAGGAAAACACGTCTGATATATTCTATACGACACTGGTGACGGCATGTGCGTCACATGACAGGAATATGTTGTCGACCCACCTAACTTGTACACTTGGCGAATGGGTAAAAAGATTCTTCTACGTTGCCCGATTTAGGTTTTCTTGTCTGTGCGATAATTACTCCCAAAAAAGTGATGAAAACATAAGAGTTAGTCACATAAACTGCAACAAATGAATCCAACAGTTTCACAGTCGCACACTTTTCCCTGTGCTCTGTCAAAACATATGTTTTTAACGTTTTAAAATTTTTCCGTGTGTAGACCGTCAAATCCTGCATATGTCCAAGCAAATCTGAACATGTCCTGGAATTTTGGAGAACGAAGTTGATTATGTGTGAGTGCCTGAACTTTGATAATTGTCTGAAAATAAAAAATTTAACTTTTCGCTCGAAGGAAGACTTGAACCAAGGACCTCTCGTTCCGCAACTGCTCACGCTAACCACGGGACCTGAGTTCAGTCAATCCTTGATATTGACTATCCTGCGCATGGATTACTCAGTTTGTATATTTTGCTTAATTTTCATAGTTCCACAAAACTTCTTCCTGTTTTCTCGGCTGATCTGTGTTCAGTTTTTCCAGGCCTATTATAACGACTCCTTTTCTTACTAGGCTAATTACTGTTTAGCTCTACGGGGCCATTATACTGAAATGTTTCCCCACACCAACTAGTATTGTCTTTCTATTTGTGTGAGTAACTGTATGTTCACTGTTGTGGGTAAATACATACAGCGTACACAGGGCGGTGTGTGAAACTGATGGCGATTACACGCTTCCGCTGTTGTAGAAATCTGCTCCAGATGCTGCAGATACCGTGTTGAGCTGAAAGTGGTAACAAAATACGGAGAAATATTCTTCGGGGCTCTGTTGCATAGCAATCAGATTGCTTTCAGTTCTGAGAAATGTCCAGTTACTATTGTGGATTTGAATGATCCATGAAGTGACTTCTTTTCCGAAGAAAACATCGAACTATTTCTTTAGAACTGAACGCTCCCGTCGGAACTGTTCTCAACTGGTGTTTATTAGTAAATCACAATAGCAGTACATCGCTGGGTGTATAATAAGACGTACCTTCTTGAAATGAACAATATTTTATTGTTCTATTAACTGATTTCCTTCCATATGCACTTATATTTTACAATTTGAATCAAAAACTCGCAATGGCGTCGATTTTTTACATCACAAGAATGGCTCTCCTCCCCTAAAAAATTACTCTTAACAAGAACAAAAGAACTCTATATCCTAAGAATAATTATGTGAGCGCTGACCGCCACAGAGTAATAAACAATATCTTTGTCTCTCTCTCGCACTGTCACAGTAAGTTACGCTGCATGATACATCATACTATCCACTGTGGCAACTTATAACTAAATGTGAGTGGGGTACGATGGGGAGGTTCCCTTGTAAGGAGGCTGCCTACACTACGCTTGTCCGTCCTCTTTTAGAATACTGCTGCGCGGTATGGGCTCCTTACCAGATAGGACTGACGGAGTACATCGAAAAAGTTCAAAGAAAGGCAGCACGTTTCGTTTCATCGCGAAATATGAGAGAGAGTGTCACAGAAATGATACAGGATTTGGGCTGGAAATCATTAAAAGAAAGGCGTTTTTCATTGTAACGGAATCTTCTCACGAAATTCCAATCACCAAATTTCTCCTCCGAATGCGAAAATATTTTGTTGACACCGACCTACATAGGGAGGAACGATCACCACTATAAAATAAGGGAAATCAGAGCTCGTACGGAAAGATATAAGTGTTCATTCTTTCCGAGCGCTATACGAGATTGGAATAATAGAGAATTGTGAAGGTGGTTCGGTGAACCCTCTGCCAGGCACTTGAATGTGATTTGCAGAGTATCCATGTAGATATAGATATAGATGAATGGCGGAAATTACAGTGTTGCACTGAGAAACTATCTCTGACTGAAAGGTCTGAGGAGAGGCTCCATGTCACTAAATGGTTTAAAGAAAGTGATGATGAAAATCGAAACCGCGGGTGAGCTTGGTGTGACACCTGGAACAGGAAGGCATCCTATCTCGGTGGAAGTTACTGACAATGTTGCTGCTGCTGTAGCTGACCATGCAGCACGTGCCCTAGTTAGTGTCAGTGGTGTCACGAGAACTGTCCATCCATGGTCACCAGTACGGAAAGTTCTGTGGACTGTTTTACACTGATACCTGTACAAGCCCCCTATGAACCATGGACCTTGCCGTTGGTGTGGAGGCTTGCGTGCCTCAGCGATACAGATGGCCGTACCGTAGGTGCACCCACAACGGAGGGGTATCTGTTGAGCGGCCAGACAAACGTGTGGTTCCTGAAGAGGGGCAGCAGCCTTTTCAGTAGTTGCAGGGGCAACAGTCTGGATGATTGAATGATCCGGCCTTGTAACACTAACCAAATCGGTCTTGCTGTGCTGGTACTGCGAACGACTGAAAGCAAAGGGAAACTACAGCCGTAATTTTTCCCGAGGGCATGCAGCTTTTCTGTATGGTTAAATGATGATGGCGTCCTCTTGGGGAAAATATTCCGGAGGTAAAATAGTCCCCTATTCGGATCTCCGGGCGGGGACTACTCAGGAGGACGTTGTTATCAGGAGAAAGAAAACTGGCGTTCTACGGATCGGAACGTGGAATGTCAGATCCCTTAATCGGGCAGATAGGTTAGAAAATTTAAAAAGGGAAATGGATAGGTTAAAGTTAGATATAGTGGGAATAAGTGAAGTTCGGTGGGAGGAGGAACAAGACTTCTGGTCAGGTGAATACAAGGTTATAAATACAAAATCAAATAGGGGTAATGCAAGAGTAGGTTTAATAATGAATTAAAAAATAGGAGTGCGGGTAAGCTACTACAAACAGCATAGTGAACGCATTATTGTCGCCAAGATAGTTACGAAGCCCACGCCTATCACAGTAGTACAAGTTTATATGCCGACTAGCTCCGCAGATGACGAAGAGATTGATGAAATGTATTATGAGATAAAAGAAATTATTCAGATGGTGAAGGGAGACGAAAATGTAATAGTCATGGGTGAGTGGAACTCGATAGTAGGAAAAGGAAGAGAAGGAAACGTAGTAGGTGAATATGGAATGGGAGTAAGGAATGAAAGAGGAAGCCGCATGGTAGAATTTTGCACAGAACATAACTTGGTTCAGAAATCATAAAAGAAGTTTGAATACATGGAAGAAGCCTTAAGATACTGGAAGGTCTCAGACAGATTACATAATGGTAAGACAGAGATTCAGGAACCAGGTTTTAAATTGTAAGACATTTCCAGGGGCAAATGTGGACTGTGACCGCAATCTATTGGTTATGAACTGAAGAAACTGCAAAAAGGTGGGAATTTGAGGAGATGGGACCTGGATAATCCGAAAGAACCAGAGGTTGTAGAGAGCTTCAGGAAGAGCATTAGGGAACGATTGCGAGAATAGGGGAAAGAAATACAGTAGAAGAAGAATGAGTAGCTTTGAGAGATGAAATAGTGAAGGTAGCAGAGGATCAAGTAGGTAAAAAGACGAGTGCTAATAGAAATCCTTGGGTAACAGAAGAGATATTGAATTTAATTGATGAAAGGAGAAAATATAAAAATGCAGTAAATGAAGCAGGCGAAAAGGAATACAGACGTCTCAAAAATGAGATCGATAGGAAGTGTAAAATGGCTAAGCAGGGATGGCTAGAAAACAAATGCAAGGATGTAGAGGCGCATATCACTATGGGTAAGATAGATACTGCCTACAGGAAAATTAAAGAGATCTTTGCAGCCGGCCGGGGTGCCCGAGTGGTTCTAGGCGCTACAGTCTGGAACCGCGCGACTGCAACGGTCGCAGGTTCGAATCGTGCCTCGGGCATGGCTGTGTGCGATGTCCTTAGGTTAGTTAGGTCTAAGTAGTTCTAAGTTCTAGGAGACTGATGACCTCAGAAGGTAAGTCCCATAGTGCTCAGAGCCTTTTGAACCAATTTGAAGACCTTTGCAGAAAAGAGAACCACTTGCATGACTATCAAGAGCTGAGATAGAAACCCAGTTCTAAGCAAAGAAGGGAAAGCAGAAAGGTGGAAGGAGTATATAGAGGGTCTGTACAAGGATGATTTTCTTGAGGACAATATTATGGAAATGGAAGAGAATGTAGATGAAGATGAAATAGGAGATATGATACTGAGTGAAGAGTTTGATAGAGCACCGAAAGACCTAAGTCGAAACAAGGCCCCGGAAGTAGAAAACATTCCATTAGAACTATTGACAGTCTTGGGAGAGCTAGGCCTAACAAAACTCTACCATCTGGAAGCAAAATGTATGAGACAGGCGAAATACCCTCAGACTTCAAGAAGAATATAATTATTCCAATCCCAAAGAAAGCAGATGTTGACAGATGTGAAAATTACCGGACTATCAGTTTAAGAAGCCACGGCTGCAAAATACTAACACGAATTCCTTACAGACGAATGGAGAAACTGGTAGAAGCCGACCTCGGGGAAGATCAATTTGGATTCCGTAGAAATGTTGAAACACGTGAAGCAATACTGAGCCTACGACTTATCTTAGAAAATAGATTAAGGGAAGGCAAACCTACGTTTCTAGCATTTGTAGACTTAGAGAAAGCTTTTGATAATGTTGACTGGAATATTCTCTTTCACATTCTGAAGGTGGCAAGGGTAAAATACAGGGAGCGAAAGGCTATTTACTATCTGTACAGAAACCAGATGGCAGTTATAAGGGTCGAGGGGTATCAAAGGGAAGCAGTTGTTGGGAAGGGAGTGAGACAAGGTTGTAGCCTATCCCCGATGTTATTCAATCTGCGCATTGAGGGAGCAGTAAAGGAAACAAAAGAAAAATTCGGAGTAGGAATTAAAATCCATGGAGAAGAACTAAAAACTTTGAGGTTCGCCGATGACATTGTAATTCTGTCAGACAGCAAAGGACCTGGAAGAGCAGCTGAACGGAATGTACAGTGTCTTGGAAGGAGGATATAAGATGAAGATCAACAAAAGCAAAACGAGGATAATCGAATGTAGTCGAATTAAATCGGGTGATGCCGAGGGAATTAGATTAGAAAATGAGATGCTTAAAGTAGTAAATGAGTTTTCCTATTTGGGGAGCAAAATAACTGATGATGGTAGAAGTAGAGAGAATATAAAATGTAGAGTATAGATTTAAGTGTCAGGAAGTCGTTTCTGAAAGTACTTGTCTGGAGTGTAGCCATGTATGGAAGTGAAACGTGGACGATAAATAGTTTAGACAAGAAGAGAATAGAAGCTTTCGAAATGTGGTGCTACAGAAGAATGCTGAGGATTAGATGGGTAGATCACATAACTAATGAGGAGGTATTGAACAGAATTGGAGAGAAGAGAAATTTGTGGCACAACTTGACTAGAAGAAGGGAGCGGTTGGTAGGGCATATTCTGAGGCATCAAAGGATCACCAATTTAGAATTGGAGGGCAGCGTGGGGGCTACAAATCGTAGAGGGAGATCAAGAGATGAATACACTAAACAGATTCAGAAGGATGTAGGTTGCAGTAGGTACTGGGAGATGAAGAAGCTTGCACAGGATAGAGCAGCATGGAGAGCTGCATCAAACCAGTCTCTGGACTGAAGGCCACAACAACAACAACAACCTGTACAAGATCAAGACGGTGCATCAGCTGAAACCTCACCATTCACAGTAACGTTCTGAATTTGCTCTTCGGTTTCTGATACTGACCGAAGTTAATGACATGTGGCCGGGCAATATTCTATGGAGTGGCGAGGCATATTTTACACTACAGGGTGCAGTGAACATTTATAACTGCCGAATTTGAGTACTGTTCAACAGTGTGTTGGGCACGAAGAGCCACTGTATTCGCCTTATGTGTCTGTGAGGTCTAGATTCACAGGCACCTTTATTCTCAACCCGTCAGTTGCACAGTGACGTCTGCATATCATCGAGACTGTTTCGTACAACATGTAATTCCTGCTTTCGTTGAGCGAAACTGTGTCGAAACCACTGTTTTATGCCAAATGGAACAGAGCCTCCTGTCGGTTGCCCAATGCAAGATATGCTTAATGTATCCTTCCATGAACATGTTACCTCCAGAGGATTTCCAGATTCACGGCCTGCAAAATCACCAGATCTGAATCGATGTGACTTTTGGCTTTGCGAGTGTCTAAAAGAACGCATTTGCCAGGAACATGTTCTGTCTCCACCTTATCTGTAGGCAAGTATACAGGAACACGTTGCTCAAATTCCACCGGGACTGCTGCAAGCAACAGTCAATCACGTTGTTTTATGGATACAACATCTCGACGATGTCACCAGTGCTCGTATTGAAGAAACTGTATAATCAGCTGTTTATAATAAAGTCAACATTATGCCTTTCTCACTTTCTGCCCACTGCCCATCCCTAATCCACTGCATATGGAAGCACTTCTATACGTCTTTCTTGCATTCACAGCACCTGATTTGCACCTCGTGACCAAAACTTGAACTAATTTTTTTTCCGATATAAATCCGTTTCACTTTAATGTATTACAGTATCTACCTAGTTTCGCTGCCAAATGATAATTACAGCCCACACTGCACTTTAATTATAACCACCAAGTAGAAATATACACATCAACAAAAGTTTTTCGTTACCCCGATATATCGTGCAGTTGTGTTCCTTTTATGTCTGTTACTGCACCGATCAGAAGGTTACACTTGACGTTGTCGCAAACGTGTAAACTGTTATAATGAGCCCTATCTACGGTAGAACGCCGTTCTCTAATGGACTGCACCGAGCGAGGTGGCGCAGTGGTTAGCACACTGGACTCGCATTCGGGAGGACGACGGTTCAATCCCGTCTCCGGCCATCCTGATTTAGGTTTTCCGTGATTTCCCTAAATCGCTTCAGGCAAATGCCGGAATGGTTCCTTTGAAAGGGCACGGCCGATTTCCTTCCCCATCCTTCAAAAAAAATGGTTCAAATGGCTCTGAGCACTATGGGACTTAACAGCTGTGGTCATCAGTCCCCTAGAACTTAGAACTACTTAAACCTAACTAACCTAAGGACATCACACACATCCACGCCCGAGGCAGGATTCGAACCTGCGACCGTAGCAGTCGCGCGGTTCCGGCCTGCGCGCCCGCATCCTTCCCTCACCCGAGCTTGCGCTCCGTCTCTAATGACGTCGTTGTCGACGGGACGTTAAACACTAATCTCCTCCTCCTCCTCTAATGGACTCCATTACTTGAAAGTAAATCACCCGTAGGGGAACAGTGGAGTGTGTATTCATTATGCCACGTAGGACACTCATGGCAAATAGTCGAGTTCGCATCGTCACACGAAGGAGGCTTTTTAAGCAAGGAAGTTGCTCGATATGTCGACCTGAGTAAGAGTAATGTGGTGCTAACATAGAATCGTTTCCCAAAGAAAGATAGTATTGAGAACTTCCACGACAAAAGCCCTCCATGTCCAACAGGTGTACAGGATGAAGGGTATCAGCGACTTTCGAGTTAAAAGAACCGTGTGCTGAGTGCTCCAGAAATGGAATCTGAGTTCAAATAGGCTACTGGTTGTCACGTATGGCATCAAACTATTAAGAGACTATTACTTGATTAGAATCTGTTTATACCCTGATAAAGGAATACAGGCTGTCTGGAGACAACTCGATAATACTGAACGACTCCAACACTTCGTCCGAAATGTGCAATAAGGTGGTTGTGGAGAGGTGTTCCGTAGTGGCATTACATGGGGTCACCCTTCATCGTCCGCAGCCCGTGGTCGTGCGGTAGCGTTCTCGCTTCCCACGCCCGGGTTCCCGGGTTCGATTCCAGGCGGGGTCAGGGATTTTCTCTGCCTCGTGATGACTGGGTGTTGTACGATGTCCTTAGGTTAGTTAGGTTTAAGTAGTTCTAAGTTCTAGGGGACTGATGACCATAGATGTAAAGTCCCATACTTCTCAGAGCCATTTGAACCACCCTTCATCTCTTGTGGTTTGTTGAGGGCAACTGGTGACGATTTCATTTTAATGCATGATAACTCGACCAGCAGTAAGACCGTATTGCCAACACTGTGGTGGGGATTTCATTTTGATGAATGATAACTAGGGTGCACGCCGTGCTGTTCCTGTAAACACGTGCCTTCAGCATTCTAGTATCACCAGAATGGAGTGGCTTGCGTTTTCCCTAGATACGAACCCAATCGAACACGTGTAGGATCCATTGAAACGAGCTACTTTAGGACGTCGGCGACGACCACGCAATCTGTGCACTTACGCAGAATCGCCACTGAAGGAAGGGATAATTAGGATCAGGTCTTGCGTGACGACTTCATCGATGGTATGCCACAACGGATTCAAGCCTGTATCCGAGTAAGGGGACGTTCCACTATGTACTGACGTTGCTTAAAACTTCTGCGAGAAACCTCTTAAGGGAGAAGAATATATCGTTAAACAGATGGTTGTTGGTTTGATTTGGTGATCCGAACACACTGCAAAGAACTACACTGAAGGGCGAAATAAACTGGTATGGGCATGCGTACTCAAATACAGAGATATTTATACTGACAGAATACGACGCTGTGGTCGGCAACGCATATATAAGACAAGTGTCTGGCACAGTTGTTAGATCGGTTACTGCTGCTACAGTGCCAGGTTATCAAGATTTAAGTGAGTTTGAACGTGGTATTATAGTCGGCGCACGAGCGTTGTAACACAGCATCTCCGAGGTAGCGAAGAAGTGGGGATTTTCCAGTACGATCGTGAACATCACGAATCCGGTAAGACACCAAATATCCGACGTCGCTAAGGCCGCAAAAATATCCTGCATTAACGGGACCAACGCCGACTGAAGAGGATCGTTCATCGTGACAGAAGTGCAACCCTTACGCAAATTGCTGCAGATTTAAGTGCTGGAACATCAACAAGTGTTAGCGTGCGAACCATTCAACGAAACATCATCGAAATGGGCTTTCGGAGCCAAAGGCCCACTCGTGTAGCCTTGATGCCTGCCGAGACAAAGCTTTACGCCTCTCCTGGGCCCGTCAACACCGACAGTGGACTGTTGATGACCGGAAACATGTTGCCTGGTCGGACCACTCTCGTTTCAAATTGCATCGAACAGATTGGCGTGTACGGGTATGGAGACAACCCAAGAAATCCATGGTCCGTTCATGTCAGCAGGGGACTGTTGAAGCTTGTGGAGGCTCTGTAATAGTGTGGGGCGTGTGCAGTTTGAGTGATATATGACCCCTGATACGTCTAGATACGACTGTGTCAGGTGATACATACGTAGGCATCCTGCCTGATCACCTGCATCCATTCATGTCCGTAGTGCATTCCGATGGACTTGGGTAATCCAGCAGGACAATGCAACACCGCACACGTCCACAATAGCTACAGAGTGACTCCAGGAACACTCTTCTGAGTATAAACATTTCCGATGGCCACCAGACACCCCAGACATGAACAAAAAAAATGGTTCAAATGGCTCTGAGCACTATGGGACTTATCTGAGGTCATCAGTCCCCTAGAACTTAGAACTACTTGAACCTAACTAACCTAAGGACATCACACACATCCATGCCCAAGGCAGGATTCGAACCTGCGACCGTAGCGGTCGCGCGGTTCCAGACTGAAGCGCATAGAACCGCTCAGCCACACCGTCCGGCGACGTGAACATTACTGAGCATATCTGGGATGCGTTGTAACGTGCTGTTCATGAAAGATCTCCACACTCTCGTACTCCTGCGGATTTATGGACAGCCCTGCAGGATTCATGGTGTCAATTGCCTCCAGCACTACTTCACACATTAATCGAGCCCATGCCATGTCGTGTTGCGGCACTTCTGCGTGCTCGCGGGGGTCCTAAGCGATGTTAGGCAGATGTAGAAGTTTCTTTGGGTCTTCACTGTATATTCACATGTCTCAGACGCAATATTTGTTTTCTACACCATGAAATTCGAAATGAAGGGATGATGCAAAACTTTTGTGGGTGTACGTTGTTGGTTATATTCCAGTCGACGTCTACGAAAGCTGTTCCTTTTAAGCAACGTTTTGTCGTACAAGACGAGAGGTTCCGAGAAGATGCTGCGCAGAGAATCCTTACGGCGACGGGGGCCCGGTGATGAGCGGGTCGCTGATTGGCGGGGATGGGTTGCCTGTCTACAGAGGGTTTCCGGAAGCCACCGAATCGCGCCTAACAAACGTCCTGAGCACTCGAGCGGCGGAAGATACCGCTGCGATTGCCGACAACAGTTTCGGGTAGCGCCCCACTCCCTGCTCCCGTTTCAAAGATTCTCCTCCCTCTTTCCTCCCTCGCTCGCTTTTCTTTCCGTACTCCGCACCTCCGCACCCCTCGCCGTGCCGCGTCCCTTTTTAGGAAATTGAGGCCAAGAGGCCGCCCTAGTCGGCGCTAAGAAGCGACCGCGCCGCCAACGGGCCGTTTGGGCACACGCGTAAGAGTGTGTGCGTGCGCTCGCTCGTGTGTTTCGCGCACTCTTCGCATCCTTCTGCCGCGGCTTTTGCCGGCTGCCGCCTGCATGTATTCCTGCACGGTCCGTGTGTTGTGTGTGTGCGGGCGGCCGGCGTAATTTGGGGCGGTGGCGGAGAATCGGCGCTGATTGCAGCGCGGCGACGCCGCCGCCGATCCGCCAAACAACCGGCTCATCAGCGCCGGCCCTGCGGCCGTGAATAGGCCGCTCATTGCGCGCACGCTGCTGTATTAGCTGATTCAAGTCCAAAGTGTGCCGCGGCGCTCTGTAATTAGATAATGCCGGCGGCCAGCGACACCGGCCACCGTGGCCCGCACTCCGTCGCAGCCAAGACGGCGGCCGGCTGCGACACCACCCGCGGTACAGGCCCAGGCGCAGAGACTGTTCTCGACATCAGGTGCGAGTAAGGCCAGTGCTGCGTCACAAACAGACGGCTGACACTGTGAAGAGAGACTAGTTATCAGTAATACGGGGATTGCCCGGAAAGTAATGCACCGATTTTTTTTCTCAGCCGAAAATAGTGCTACGAAAGCGAAATGTTGCGTATGTATTATTTGAAGTCTCCTGAGTGAGCGCGCCAAGTTTCCGTCACTTCCGACAGATAGCGCAGCTGCAGTACAGATTCAAAATGGCGTCTGCAGGTGATATATGTCACAAGTAACATGCCGTCATTGAATTTCTCACTGCAGAGAAAGAAACTGCGGCGAAATTTCGCAAATCCATGTGCAAAGTACACTACTGGCCATTCAAACTGCTATACCAAGAAGAAATGCAGATGATAAACGGGTATTCATTGAACAAATATATTATACTAGAACTGACATGTGATTACATTTTCACGCAATTTGGGTGCAAAGATCCTGAGAAATCAGTACCCAGAACAACCACCTCTGGCCGTAATAACAGCCTTGATACGCCTGGGCATTTAGTCAAACAGAGCTTGGATGGCGTGCACAGGTACAGACGCCCATGTAGCTTCAACACGATACCATAGTTCATCAAGAGTAGTGACTGGCGTGTTGTGACGAGCCAGTTGCTCGGCCATCGTTGACCAGACGTTTTCAGTTGTTGAGAGATCTGGAGAATGTGCTGGCCAGGGCAGCAGTCGAACATTTTCTGTATCCAGAAAGGCCCGCACAAAACCTGCAACATGCGGTCGTGCATTATCCTGCTGAAATGTAGGCTTTCGCAGGGATCGAATGAAGGATAGAGCCACGGGACGTAACACATCTGAAATATAACGACCACTGTTCAAAGTGCCGTCAATGCGAACAACAGGAGAACGAGACGTGTAACCAAGGGCACCCCATACCATCACGCCGGGAGATAAGCAAGTATGGCGACGACGAATACACGCTTCCAAAGTGCGTTCACCGAGATGATAGCAAACATGTATTAGATATCATTAGATAATGTATATTAGGATTTTTTTGCGTGTCATGGAAGCAGTGATAGACGACGCAGTTATGGGGGGCAATTCAGCTGTGTCTGCTCTGGATGCATGCAACCGAACCTACTTATGCGAGGACACATTACAGGTGTGAAGTTCATTTAGAAATGTCATTCAGTTTTAACTTAATTTCATATAAACAATGTATAATGCATATCTGGAAGTAGATCAGTAATACAGTATCCTGCGGTTCATGTAAAACCATAGACTGTGTTATGAAATTAGGGTATACCTTTCATTTTTCTATAGTAGCTAGCACAGTTTGCCATGATCACTAGGCGGCAAACCTTACATATGGTAGCAAATAAATAATGCGAACTAGGAAGAGCTTGCGAATATATTGAAGCAAAAACAACTTGATTGGAGAGAAAGTCTTATACATTCACTACATCTGAAACAAAAGGTTTCGGTGTTACCGTAAGTGTAAAATTGTGCCCTTCACAAAACGAAAAAAAAACATACTATCATGTGACTACAGTACCAATAAATAACTACTTGAATCAATCAGTCTAGTATTTGTACAAAACTAGACTGTAACAGTTTGTAAGGAAATGAAACTCAAGAACTACACTCCTGGAAATGGAAAAAGAACACATTGACACCGGTGTGTCAGACCCACCATACTTGCTCCGGACACTGCGAGAGGGCTGTACAAGCAATGATCACACGCACGGCACAGCGGACACACCAGGAACCGCGGTGTTGGCCGTCGAATGGCGCTAGCTGCGCAGCATTTGTGCACCGCCGCCGTCAGTGTCAGCCAGTTTGCCGTGGCATACGGAGCTCCATCGCAGTCTTTAACACTGGTAGCATGCCGCGACAGCGTGGACGTGAACCGTATGTGCAGTTGACGGACTTTGAGCGAGGGCGTGCAGGTGAGCGCCACAATCAGGACTGCATACGACCGAGGCACACAGGGCCAACACCCGGCATCATGGTGTGGGGAGCGATCTCCTACACTGGCCGTACACCACTGGTGATCGTCGAGGGGACACTAAATAGTGCACGGTACATCCAAACCGTCGTCGAACCCATCGTTCTACCATTCCTAGACCGGCAAGGGAACTTGCTGTTCCAACAGGACAATGCACGTCCGCATGTATCCCGTGCCACCCAACGTGCTCTAGAAGGTGTAAGTCAACTACCATGGCCAGCAAGATCTCCGGATCTGTCCCCCATTGAGCATGTTTGGGACTGGATGAAGCGTCGTCTCACGCGGTCTGCACGTCCAGCACGAACGCTGGTCCAACTGAGGCGCCAGGTGGAAATGGCATGGCAAGCCGTTCCACAGGACTACATCCAGCATCTCTACGATCGTCTCCATGGGAGAATAGCAGCCTGCATTGCTGCGAAAGGTGGATATACACTGTACTAGTGCCGACATTGTGCATGCTCTGTTGCCTGTGTCTATGTGCCTGTGGTTCTGTCAGTGTGATCATGTGATGTATCTGACCCCAGGAATGTGTCAATAAAGTTTCCCCTTCCTGGGACAATGAATTCACGGTGTTCTTATTTCAATTTCCAGGAGTGTATGTAGGTTCAGTCCTAGCTAAATCAGTTCGCAGACTTGAGTTTACTGCTAGAGTAAAAGGAAATGCAATCAGCCTACAAAATGCAGGATGCTTAAGGAAAGACGGTAGGCTGATATTTCTCAAAATATCAATTTTTAGTTTTTGTGTAATTAGATACAATGTTCTTTTCTGAACATTTCAATGTTTTATTTATTACTATCTACCAATATAAATGCATTTTATTCTTTTCAGAGCATCCACACAAGATTGGCGCCGGTGGCGACACCTACATCGTGCTGACATGAGGAAATTTTCCAACCGATTTCTCATACACAAACAGCAGTTGACTGGCGTTGCCTGGTGAAACGTTGTTGTGATGCGTCGAGTATGGAGGAGAAATGCGTACCATCACTTTTCCGTCTTTGATAAAGGTCGGATTGTAGCCTATCGCGATTGAGGTTTATCGTATAGCGACATTGCTGCTCGCGTTGGTCGAGATCCAATGACTGTTAGCATAATATGGAATCGGTGGGTTCAGGAGGGTAATACGGAACGCCGTGCTGAATCCCAACGGCCTCGTATCACTAGCAGTCGAGATGACAGGCATCTTACCCGCATGGCTGTAACGGATCGTGTAGCCATGTCTCGATCCCTGAGTCAACAGATGGGGACGTTTGCAACACAACAACCATTTGCACGAACAGTTCGACGACGTTTGCAGTAGCATGGACTGTCAGCTCGGAGACCATGGCTGTGATTACCCTTGACGCTGCATCACAGACAGGAGCGCCTGCGATGGTGTACTCAACGACAAACCTGGGTGCACGAATGGCACAACGTCATTTTTGGTATGAATCCAGGTTCTGTTTAAAGCATCATGATGGTCGCATCCGTGTTTGGCGACATCGTGGTGGACGCACGTTGGAAGCGTGTGTTCGTCATCGCCACACTGGCATATCACCCATCGTGATGGTATGGGGTGCCATTGGTTACACATCTCGGTCTCCTCTTGTTCGCATTGACGTTACATTTCAGATGTGTTACGACCCGTGGCTCTACCCTTCATTCGATCCCTGCGAAAGCCTACATTTCAGCAGGATAATGCACGACCGTATGTTGCAGGTCTTGTACGGGCCTTTCTGGATACAGAAAATGTTCGACTGCTGCCCTGGCCAGCACATTCTCCAGATCTCTCACAATACGCAAGTCACTACTCGTGATGAACTGTGGTATCGTGTTGAAGCTGCATGCGCAGCTGTACCTGTACACGCCATCCAAGCTTTGTTTGACTCAATGCCCAGGCGTATCAAGGCCGTTATTGCGGCCAGAGGTGGTTGTGCTGGGTACTGATTTCTCAGGATATGCACCCAAATTGCGTGAAAACGTAATCACATGTCAGTTCTAGTATATTTGTCCAATGAATACCCGTTTATCATCTGCAGTTCTTCTTGGTGTAGCAATTTTAATGGCCAGTAGTGTAAATAACGATCTCTACTTCAGCAACCAATGCCGACTCTCCTTCCAGCCGGTGTGGCCGAGCGGTTCTAGGCGCTTCCGTCTGGAACCGCGCGACTGCTACGGTCGCAGGTTCGATTCCTGCCTCGGGCATGGATGTGTGTGATGTCCTTAGGTTAGTTAGGTTTAAGTAGTTCTAAGTTCTAGGGGACTGATGACCTCAAATGTCAAGTCCCATAGTGCTCAGAGCCATTTGAACCATTTTTGAACCGACCCTCCTTTTATTATTAATACTGCTGTGGTAGTCGCGGTGCATGCAATTTCAGATGGGGTCCCCATTCAAAAAATACTTCAGTAAGTTACCGGAATCCCATAAAAAAGTGAAATATTACATCGTCTTCTTCTTTGACTTTTCATACTAGAAGTTAGTCGTTTTCTCCTTCGAGTAGTCTCGATCACTCCAATCGAAATATTTTGAATCCTTCTCGTCCACTGCGGGACCAATATACGAGAGGCGTTCAGTAACTAATGCAACACTTTTTCTGTAAGCAGGTTGGCTTTATTCGCGATTCCAGTGCACCATATTATTCTCCAAGTTTTGGCTACAAAACTCTATTTTTGAACGTAATATCCATTCAATGCGACGACCTTATGCCACCTTACTGGGATCGCCTGCATGGTACCACTCTACTGGTCGACACCAGTGCCAACGTCTCGGTGCATCAATAACATCCACATCACCCACGTACTGCTTCCTGAAGAGGGCATCCTACATTGAGCCAAACAGATGGCACTCGTAAGCTGCAAGATCTGGGCTGTAGGGTGGATGAGGAAGAACAGTCCAGTAACGTTTTTTGAGCTCCTATCAGGTACATAGACTTGTGTGACGCCTTGCATTGTCATGAAGTAGGAGAACTTCGTTTATATTTTTTTGGCGACGAGTATGCTAAAGTCGTTTCTTCAATTTCCTGAGGGTAGCACAGTGCGCTTCAGCATTGTTCGCTGCACCATGGAGGAGGACATCGAACAGAATAAACTCTTCGAAGTCCCAGAAGACAGTCGCCATGAGTTTATCAGCTGAGGGTGTGGCTTTGAACATTTTTCTTCGGAGGAGATGGATTACCGTTTTGTTCCACGTTTCATCACCTATGTTCGACAAAAAGTTGTCCCTATCAGATTTGCAGCTCGCTAGCAGTTCCGCGTGGATGGTCCTTTTTGCTCCTTATGGACTTCCGTCAGGCGGCAATGAACTCAAGTGGGCACATACCAACTGGTAGACCAGTATGGCGCCACTATCAACAGCCACGTCCAGTTGAGCAGCGAGGTATTTGATTGTGATCCGTCAGTCACTTAGAAAGAGTGTGTCCGCACGTTCCAACATTGCAGGTGTCACAGCTGTGTGCAGCCGACCGGCACGCGCGAGATCAGACAGGTTTTGCGCGACTTTCTTGCGATAACGACAGACGCCTTGCCTAACGACTCATCGTGCTTTTGTTCACTTCCAGGTCCCCCTTAGACATTCTACTAGCGTCTATTAATATCTGCCATGCTATAGTTTACCGCAAAAATAAACTGAATGACAAATCTCAACTTGGAACGCACCTGCGTTACAGACGTCATTTTGAATCCTACGAACAGCTCCGCCACACTTCAGAACTTCGTGGAATAATAGGGGCTGAAGCCGGAATATTCCTTGATGCCCCAAAATAAATTCCGCATTTTGTTTCAACTGCAATTGACCGACGAAAAAAATGTGCTGCAGCACTTATTGAAAGCCCCTAGCATTACTACCATGACAAAAGTGGCCATCCCCCTTTAGTTCATCTCGAGGCCCACATTAGTATCTTCCTGACCCAATCGACAGAGGATTCTTATTCTCCAGTCTGTTCGTTATTGATTGTGACATTCCGACTTTTCCCATGTTCTTCAGGTATTGGTCTCATCTTCAAGGGCCACATGCCAGCATTTTCTCATAAAATGTAATTCTACTGTTCTGAACTTGTGCCGTCTTTTATACATAAGTGGCCTCATTTCTGGACCATAAGTAACTATACTGGTGTACAAAACTAAAGACAAAAGTAACTTTCGCATAACGCGTCACTGCCAAGTAACATAGCTCGATGAAACTTGGACCATAAAGAACTCCTAATTATAGTACAGAAGGCAACTGAAAGAAATACGCAATGAGACGAACGGTAATGGCACTTTCATTCAAAGACATTATTTCACTGAAGTTATCATGATTTATGATGGTCTCAAGAACACTAAAAACGGCGGGACTTGATATTTAATTGGGCGTGTGACCACCACGAACGATAATGCATGCTCTGCAACGTGATCCCTTACTGGCCACGACATTGGCAAGGAGTCCTTGTGGTAGTGCATTCCATTCGTCCACCAGTAGATTTGACAGCTGTTGGAGGTCCTGCTGTACGTCTTCCCAGCGCATCCCACAAGTCTTCGATGTCCATTCATCCAATATCTTACCGCTCCAAGAGCTCCTTCGTTTGTACAGATCGATGCGGTGGCGCATAAAAATTAAGTCAGGGGCGAATGCGCCCCTGAAAAGACGCACATGGGGAAGGTGTACATTCCATAATAACGTCGACCAGTCACTGTATCGTGTTCAAAGATTTGGACGTTAGTACGCCAATGCGATATTATGCCTCCCTGCACCGTAACACCTGGATCACCAAAACGATCATGTTCGACAATACTGCACTTACCCTTATGCGGCGAGAGGCAGGAACACGCAATATGCTCAGGTGCATTTCTTTCAGTTACCTTCTGGACTCTACTGTATCAGTTCTTTCTATGGATGATCCAATTTTCATCAAGCTATGTTACTTGGCAGTGATGCATCATGCGAAAGTTACTTCCGTCCTTAAGTTTTGTACACCAGTGTAGTTCTGCTCAGGGCTCAGATTAACACTTTCCTGTGCCACACTTAAATGTTACTTTTTTGATTTTCCCATATCCCTGAAGATCTTCATTCTCCAAACTGCTAGTTATAGGCTGTTTCACTTCCATGTTTCCTGTATTTTTGATGTTTTGATCTCATCTTCACGGGTTACCTTCAAGCATCTTCTCATACAAACTCCACTGCCCTGATCTTGTCCCTCCTTTTATTCGTAGTTGCCAGATTTATGCAACATAGGTAACTATATTCTCAATAAAACAATGCAATCTCTTTTTCTTATTTTAACTAACACTATTGTTCCAAATCACTACATGTGGGGACTTCGTCACTCTTTTACCCATCGCCACTTTGGTCTCAATATCTTTGTCACACATGGCATCAGTGGATACAACACAACCTAAATGTTTAAAATTTTCACTTTTTTTGCATCTTTCATTACTAAATCTGTTCCCTATTTACGAACACACATGTACTCTATTTCGTGGACATTAATTTTCATATCCTGTCTTGTGTATTCGTCTGAAATTACTCAGCGTGTTTTCCACACCTTATCTGCTCTTTGCGAAAATTATTGGTCATCTGCAAAAACTAGTGAACTTATTCTGTCCTGACAGGCTAACATTCACGTTCCTGAACATTTTTTGTACCATGTCTCCAGTGCTTGGTGTATACATTGTAACGCCAAAGAAAGTAATATAGGCATGCGTTATCAAATAAAGAGATATGTAATCAGGCACAATACGCCGCTGCGGTCGGCAGCACCTACATAAGACAAGCGTCTGGCGCAGTTGTTAGAATGGTTACTGCTGCTGCAATGCCAGGTTATCAAGGTTTAAGTGAGTTTGAACGTAGTGTTATAGTCGGCGTACGAGCGATAGGACACAGCATCTCCGAGGTAACGATGAAGTGTGGATTTTCCAATATGACCATTTCACGAGTGTACCGTGAATATCAGGAATCAGGTAAAACATCAAATATCCGACATCGCTATGGCCGTAAAAAGATCCTGTAAGAACGGGACCAACGACGACTCAAGCGAATCGTTCAACGAGATAGAAATGCAACAGATTTCAATCCTCGGCCATTAACTAGTGTCAGCGTACGAACAATCAACGAAACACCATCGATATGGGCTTTCGGAGTCAGAGGCCCACTCGTCTACCCTTGATCACTGCACGACACAAAGCTTTATGCCACGCCTGGGTCCGTCAGCACCGACGTTGGACTGTTGATGACTGGAAACATGTTGTCTGGTCGGACAAGTATCGTTACAAATTGTATCGAACGGATGGGCGTGTGCGGGTATGGAGACAACCTCATGAATCCATGGACCCTGCACGTCAGCAAGAGACTGTTGAAGCTGGTGGAGGCTCTGTAATGGTGTGGGGCGTGTGCAGTTTGAGTGATATGTGACCCATGATACGTCTAGATATGACTGTGACACGTGACACGAAAGTAAGCATCCTGTCTGATCAGCTGCATCCATTCATGTCCACTGTGCATTCCGACGGACTTGGGCAATTCCAGCAGGACAGTGCGACACCCCACACATCCAGAATTGCTACAGAGTGGTTCTAGGAACACTCTTCTGAGTTTAAACATGTTCTCTGGCCACCTATCTCCCCAGACTTGAACGTTATTGAGCATATCTGGGATGCCTTGCAACGTGTTGTTCAGAAGAGATCTCCACCCTCTCGTACTCTTACGGATTTATTGACAGCCCTACAGGATTCATGGTGTCAGTTCCCTCCAGCACTACTTCAGACATTAGTCGAGTCCATGCCACGTCCTGTTGCGGCACTCCTGAGTGCTCGCGCGGGCCCTACACGATATTAGGCAGGTGTACCAGTATCTTTGGCTCTTCAGTGCATGTATATTAAAAATAACGGGGATAGACTGCTACCTCACTTAATGCCTCTTGTAGTTTTAAGGCTGTCTTTTATTCTGGGTTTTATGTTTACTTTTGCTTCTGTCTCTTTATTCATTCTTATAAAAGTATTAATCCACTGATCCTGTACTTTTAGTCTCTTCATGGCGGATGCAATCTCAAATCTTGGGATGCTGTCGTATGGTTTTTTTTTTCTAAATTCACAAGAATCATGTGCATTTCCCTGTTATATAGTTATTTCCTTTCCTATGGCTGGTCAAAAACAATGGATACTATCCAACATGGTCTGCCAGTCGTAAAGCCACTTCGTTTCTCTGACAAATTTGTCATTTTCTGATCAATCTCTTGCTTACGGATTCTGGAGAAACCTTTCGTTACTGAAAGTGTTACACTAATAAATTTCCCTCTAATTTGAACAGGACGTATTTTCCTCCTTTTTTACAAATGTTACTAATAAAAGCCGTGTTCCACTCTATAGATATCTTCTCCCCTTGTTCTATTTTATGAAAAATTACACATAAATATCCTAGTAGGTTTTCACTTCGATATTTCAAGAGTTCGATTCTAACATTTCCTGGACGAGAAGCCTTGTAACACTAATGTACTAGACAATTTGCATGCTTGATAGAAATGTTTTGAGACCTGTGAGAGATGTGTATAAACAGAGAGTGCTCCTCCGATATGACACTCCATGAGTGCCCTGAGAAGCAAACTGATGTAACAGACTTTTGTTCCGCAAATTGTTAAAGTCGCCTGAAAGCTAATTTTAACCATAATCATATCGAGAATGTAGCTTTACACGTTCGTTGCGCTGATTCCGTGATGTAGTAGTTGATAAACAAAATTCTGTCTCAGCGATCAGGATACAAATGTAATTCATCATCATTGAAATGTCACATTCATGAACAGGATCAAAATGGACAAATCAGATTATGAGACTCATTTTATGGTGAATATTAGAAATTATGTATTAGATATCATTAGATAATGTATATTAGGATTTTTTTGCGTGTCAGGGAAGCAGTGATAGACGACGCAGTTATGGGGGGCAATTCAGCTGTGTCTGCTCTGGATGCATGCAACCGAACCTACTTATACGAGGACACATTACAGGTGTGAAGTTCATTTAGAAATGTCATTCAGTTTTAACTTAATTTCATATAAACAATGTATAATGCATATCTGGAAGTAGATCAGTAATACAGTATCCTGCGGTTCATGTAAAACCATAGACTGTGTTATGAAATTAGGGTATACCTTTCATTTTTCTATAGTAGCTAGCACAGTTTGCCATGATCACTAGGCGGCAAACCTTACCTATGGTAGCAAATAAATAAATAAATAATGCGAACTAGGAAGAGCTTGCGAATATATTGAAGCAAAAACAACTTGGCTGGAGAGAAAGTCTTATACATTCACTACATCTGAAACAAAAGGTTTCGGTGTTACCGTAAGTGTAAAATTGTGCACTTCACAAAACGAAAAAAAACATACTATCATGTGACCACAATACCAATAAATAACTACTGGAATCAATCAACTCGTACAAATACTAGATTGTAACAGTTTGTAAGGAAATGAAACTGAAGAACTATGTAGGTTCAGTCCTAGCTAAAGCACTTGGCAGATTTGAGTTTATTGGTAGAGTAAAGGGAAATGCAATCAGCCTACAATGCAGATTGCTTAAGGTAAGACGGTAGGCTGAAATTCTTCAAAAAATCAATTTTTAGTTTTTGTGTAATTAGATACAATGTTCTTTTCTGAACATTTCTATGTTTTATTTATTACTATCCACCAATATAACTGCATTTTATTCTTTTTTAGTTTCTATAACACCTGCCACTCCGCAACAATTTTCCATCCATTTTCCATTATTTCTGGCTATTTTAGAGTTAAAGAGTTAGGTTTTCTGTGTTTTGTAGGGAAATGTACGGTTCATATGTTCGCTAACGTGATACAGCACATTTCGGCAGTCGAATGCCTGCAGGCGCGCTTGTAAACAAAAGTTGTTTTCTTGGAAAAACGAGTCTCGTTGGTTGCAATTGTTTGTAAATACGAAGTCTCTTGAGAGTCTTAGCCCAGTGTATGTTAATCTGTGTTCCTGTAATGACGAAACCAAGAAATGTTTTGAAGTAACATAAATCCAAAGGAAATTAACACCGGAAAGCCTTAGAAAATGAAGGTGAAAATCAGTGGAACGTGAAACACCACTAAGTGATTCGAGAAGGAAGATAGCAGTTGATATGTGTATAAAAACAGATAGGCCTAAAAGTTATGGAAGTAATAACACTACAGCAGATCTAGAGTTACTGTACTGTTTTCTAAATGAAGTGGTGACCTGCAAATTGTGTGGTTGTGTGGTCAGTTTGTGTGAAGGTTTTCACGTTTTTTTATTATCGCATATACGAAAAGAGCCGCGAAATATCTGTTAATAATGCTGTGCTTTGCTTTTCTTTATCATCATTACCCTTTAGCGGAATAAAATGTATATATGGAAGTCTTATTGTTCTGTATCTGGCCTACAATTTAAGGAACGATTTTTCGTAACTGCAACTCATGCTAAGAATCAATATATCTTCCCTACTTCATAGTGATTAAAAGTTGAAATTACTTTGTTATGAGCACTGATGTTACAGTCCGTGTGATCGTTCAAAAACACAAGTTCGCAGTGGATTTTATTTCTCGTTAAAATGCTATTTCATACCACGACTAGCCCAAGAACATGAGACTCTCATTAAAAAATACGTTGTCACTATAAAGTTTGCCAGATCAGAACGGAGCACAGCAAGATTCCTATCAGATTCTGAAGGTACATTAAATTATTTGCACTGTAAATTATATCCTATCAGCAGCCCGCGTCAATCTGCAACACATCATAAAATCTGCTGATCTTCACTGCCAGTCTTGGAGCTAAAAGAAATAATATTATTTTACTATTATTTTACCGCTTCCTTGCGGTATGCTCGACTATATTGTAAGTCGTTTAAATACGCCGCGGCAGCGGCTCTTCGTTCTCCACGCAGCTCAGCACCACAGATAATATTTATATAACTGAAAAATGTCTCAACAGGATGGGATAATATGCAAGCAAGCTTAACAATAAATAATACAAGTTTTCATTTAAACAACTCTATTAAAACCTTTAAATATCTCAGTGATTACAGACCTTTGTGAATTCACACGTAATGGCGTACATTGCTTAGTCTCGACAAAAGAATGCTACACTAGCGTTCGCTACTACGACACAGGATATCTTACTCGTTCGACTCCCAGATGAAGAAGACAAAGAAATTGCTATTCGTCACGTATTATATACTAGTTACTTATTTTAATCTTTGTTCGACATTTATCGTCTGTGGCGGTTTCATTACTCGCCGACGCAGATATTCTCAAAAATAAATAATTAAAAAAAAATACATAATTTTATACAATAACACAATATGATACATATAATTTTCTCGTTACTACATAATATGTTGTTTGTTTCTTACTAGACGTTACAATGCCCCCTGGCAGCAATTGACTAACGTTAAGAATGTTCGGCAATATGCTGCCACTAACGTCTGTTTCGTTATTGTCTGTTACCTTGGTTAGAACATTCACTTTAAACTTCTTAGTTCTTTTACACTGTAGGTTTAATTACACTTTTTATACTGTTCTTACACTTTGCGAGGTGACCATAAACCTAGTCCCAGGGTCATTACATTTATTTGGCTCCCCCATTCGGGCTACGTGCGATCAGAAAACCTGGGAAAACTGCGCCGGAGCCATGGTCATCTCGTCTGGTTTGTTTTAATACCCAGTTTGATCACAAAAAGTTCAGATTCTATAAAACGTTCACATATAACAAAGGCTATTTGTGAGAGCATGTTAAACCTTTAGTCTCTTTGTTACCCATATAATATTTGTGTTTTGGATTGTAATGAAAGTCACTTATTACACATTTTTACAGTAGTATCATGAATCGTCCTTGCATTTACTCGCGACAATTGGTTTAAAATGTCTAGCATTCATGCGAGTATACTTCATTAACATGACGAAAACATATTATATCTATATATCACTGAACCAATGAATACTTTGGGTCCGTATTGAATAACTCAAGAAAAAAAAAAAAAAAAGTTTGTCACGTCATTTCGTGTCCACTAAACCCTATTCATGTTAGTGCATTAAACACATATTTGGTAGTTCATTTGAATGACAACAATGTTGTACGGAGCTGGCGGCGCGAAGCAATTGTTGAGTCGCGTCGTCTGGAACGCCGCGTGCCGACGGCCGCTGGGTTCGACGACCTGCTCTCAGTAGCAGCGACGTCGTGCTGACGTGGCGCCCAAACAGTCGCGAACCGCGGCGAACCATTCGCCGATGTCGGTGAGTGGCAGTGGTTTACCGCGACCGGCTGGCTGGCGGCACGGCACTCGTCTCGGCTTCTCCACATGGCTCCCCGTTGTAGCGCATGAAACAAACATTCCACAATGGTGTACTGCCTTTAAGGACACAGATTACTAGCTGTGGAAGAAGATGCAACTTGTTAAAAGCGTTTATTGTTCAGTAAGCCGTCGCTTCACTGGTATGCACAGGATGGTTTGGCGTGATAACAGGTTTCTTGTGGCATTGTGACACTGGTATTCAAGGTTCGTCACACGCACATTGTACTACACATTTTCACTCACTCCACGGTTGGTACACTGCCAGAGCGTCTTTCAACACGTGAAAATGTTTCGTAACACACATACTACATGTCCCCGTCGAGCTAGGTTCGTTTAACTCGACTCCGAACGGATCAATAACTACTGTTTTTATACACTGTCTATTGTTCGTTGAGCACTGCACTAGGACAGTCTGTCACTCAACACTAGACTTATCGACGTATATATTGGTGCAGATACAACAGTCATTTTCTGTCCCTGCTACACACAATATTCCATCCTTTCCTCCATTGTTTATGCACACAGTTTATTTTTTAATACCTTTTAACTGTTCTTCGCATACTCACTCTCATCTACATGGCGTCTATTTGTTTTTACCTTATCACAACACACTTTTCATATTGTTACTAGGCGTATATAGCCCTTTTGTGAAATTTTTTAATTTTCTTATCAGTGTAGCTTGCCTGGTTATCACCCATCTATCAAACAGATTTTACCATGTGCATGACAGCTTGACCTGGGCATATTGATCAATAAATACTTCATTTAGCACTAGCATTATTTTTAATGATTTTTCCTGTATGACTACAGTGTAGGTTCCACATTGGTTGACTTAATTCGCGTATCGCGTAATGAATATTCAAGGGCGTGTACCAAGTACACAGGCTTCAATTGAAGCATTGTTATATACAAAGCGGATTTTCCACGGAACGGGCTTGTTTTTTGATTAGCTTATGCTCCAGTGTCGTTCTCATATCACTACTGGCAGCAAACATCACATAATTGTTGCATATTACAGAGTCCATGTTTGGCTAGTCAAGACTCTCTCTCTCAGGGTTCCTTATCCTAATACAATTACAACAGTTACCTTACTATATTAGATTGCATCATTAATTGCACTTACATACTACACATAGAAAATGGTTCAAGAAATTAATCCTTTGTATAATGATTCAAGAAATTAATCCTCACTTTATCAACAAGAAGATTGTTCGTTGCTTAATGAGCCTATAATTTTTAAATGGCTCTAATTGTCTGTAAACAAAATCTTTCCTGTGTAAGCTATTGCCTACTTTCTGAATCCACTTCCTCCAAGTTTCATTACACACAATTTTCTTTCTTAATACTAACATACTTATATTCTAAAACACAATTAAAATCTTCTTACAACTATTACTCTTTATATGTGATATGTCATTGAATAAATAACTTCACATCTTTACGTGGATACAATCCTTTGATCTTCCCCGTATGGGGATGTGCTAACAAATAGCTACATTCGTGTGGCACGCTTATTACTTCAAAAGGCCCTGAATATAGCAATTGCCACTTACTATTCTGTTTTAAGGTGGCTGAGGATTTAGCGTGGTTACGAATAAGTACTAGATCTCCTACATTATATTTCTGTTCGTTAGTTACACCTCGGTCGTACTTCCTTTTCCTCTTTGCCGCACAGCTGGTTAGTCTGTTCCATATCTTTTTCATCTTTTCCTCCCTTGTTTCTGCCTTGACTGGTAGTCTGGTAAAGGCGTGAGCCATTCATTCGGTGTCTCATTAAATCCCTTCAATATCTCTACCGGTGGATAGCCTGTACTTGAATGGGGTGTTAAATTGTGTATTTCTACAAATTTCGGTACTAGCCCTGGCCATTTTGTATGTCGGTTCCCTATGTAGATTCTAAGGAACTTATTCAATTCTCTGAATATTCTTTCAACTAGACTGGCTTCGGGATGGAACCGGGATACCAGAATATGCTGTATATTTCGTTCCCGTAGGTAATTTTTCCAAGTTCGACCCGTGAAATAAGAAGCATTATCAGTCGTTATGGCTTCGGGTTTTCCCACTTGGGGCAAGTATTCTTGACTGATCCGCCTGACCATGGTTTTGGCAGTAGCTGATTTTATGCAATAAATTGCCAAGTATTTGGAAAAAATATCGTACATGGCCAGTATATATTTCATACCTCCTCTGGCCATGGGATAAGGACCGGCTACATCCACAGATACTATTTGAAGCGGCCTGAGTGGAACTATGGGATGTAATTCAAACTTAGTGGATCTATTATAATGTTTTGCCTTTTGACATATCACGCAAGTTCTAACTGTTGCCTGAATCTGGTGTTTCATACGAGGAAAGTAGCAGTATCTCGCCATGATCTCTGCACACTTTCCAATCCCTGCATGGCCCCATGCCAAGTGCGTGTGCCATATCATAACTTTTACCGACTGGTTAGGTATACATACCGCCCAGCAGTCTTCTTTCGTATTAAGTTTATGATACAAAATATGGTTCACTATTTTAAAACCTTGCTCATCTCTATTGTTAACACCCTCTTCAATATTATTAATGATTTTTTTTTTCACATCGGATCTGCCCTTTGTAATTCGCACAGGTTTTTACATATATATAAAAAATCCTTCATGTAAGTATTGTCACGCACTAACAGCACTTTATACTCCGCGGATTGCTCTAACATTTCTGCTAAATCCGGTAATCCTACCGGCAGTCGCGACAGAGCATCCGCTATTACGTTATCTTGGCCTTTTATGTACATAATCTTTATCCGGTATTCTTGTAAGACAAGCATCCATCTCCTCAGTCTGGTATGGAATAGTTTGCATGACATCAAAAAACTTAACGCCTGGTGGTCACTATACACTTTAATCTCCTTCCCTTGTAAATAATAATTAAACTTTTTCACAGCCCAGACTACTGCAAGTGCTTCCAGTTCGGTTGCCGAGTAGGCTCTCTCGCAGCTAGTTGAAGTCCTACTGGCGAAGCCGATAATCTTTATTGTTGTCGGGTCGTTTCCTTCCTCCCACTGAAATAAGCACGCTCCCAGGCCATAGGAACATGAATCCGTCGCAAGACAAAAATCTTTTGACAGATCTGGGTGCTGCAAAATATTTGCATTCAGTAGGGCGGTTTTAATCGCTTCAAAAGCTTGTTGACATTTGTCAGTCCAAACCCACTGCACACTTTTTCGTAGCAGATTTAGTAGCGACGCGTCATTTAACAACTGATTGGGGACGAACCTTCTGAAAAAAGACGTGAGCCCAAGAAACGCTTTCAATTGCCTCTTAGTGCGGGGGCTTGGAAATTCTCGGATCGCCTCTAGTTTTTTGTTGTCTGGGCGTATACCAAGTGGTGTAATAAGATGGCCTAAAAATTTAATTTTATTTCGTCCAAATTTTGACTTTTCTAGGTTTGCTGTCACACCTGCTTGCTTAAATCTCTCTAGTACTCTACGCAACAATTCCATATGTTCGTCCCAAGTAGCAGTAGCGATTACCAGATCATCAACATATACAGTGATTTTTTCATATAAGTCTGGACCCAGTACCGTGTCTAGTGCAGTAATAAACACTCCAGCACTCACATTCAATCCGAAGGGAAGTAGGCCTACCTTGAATTGGTAACTCCGCCCTCCGAATATGAAAGCTGTGTACTTCCTGGATTCCGGTGTAAGGGGAATTTGCCAATATGAACTTTTCAGATCGACCGAGGTCAAGTACTGTGCTCCATGAAATTTTTGTATCTGCTCATCTAAATTCTCAGGGCGAGTCCGGACAGGTATGATAATTTTGTTAATGTCCCTCGCATCTAACACTAGCCTGATTTTTCCATTGGCTTTCGCCACTGCTACAAGAGGACTACTGTATGGAGAGAAGGAGGGCTCAATGATATCCCACTCTAACATCTTCCGAATCTCTTTAGCTACTAATTCCCTTCTCGACCAAGGGATGGAGTAAGTTGCGCGACAGTATGTTTTGTGGGGCATCACCTCTATGTGATAGTGGTACCCTTTGACTATTCCTGGTCGGTCGGTAAATACCATAGTGTATTCCTATAGCAGCTGCGTCAACTGTTGCTTTTGTTTACCGCTTAAACCTCCAGATTCCTGCACTTTGGTTTGAAATGCCTCAACATTTGTTTCAAAATTTCGATCCTCTAAACTCGGGTAATAGAGGTCTGCTGCATGTGACAAATCATCAAGGTGTAGTACCCAAGGGTTCCTACCCTTGATATTGATTCGATTACAACACGGCACAAGTACCTCCTTCGATTTCCTCATAGATAACTCAATCCTCCTACCCCTATTAACTATGCTTAATTTCCCCAAGGAGAGGTCGATCAATGCGTCCCTCTCACGGAGAAAATCTACTCCCAGAATGCAGGCCACCTTCAATCCTTTAACAACGAGGAACGAGCTCACTATGGCTTCGCCCTCCTTACAAATCTCCACCTGCACCTGGTACTTAACTGATTGGCTCTGTGCACCAATGGCTCCAGACACCTTACAATTATTAACCGGGAAAGTCGGAATGCTATGTCCTTTTCCCAGTGCCTTAAATAACTCCATACTCATTACACTTACTGAGGCACCTGTGTCGATGATTATATTCACTGCAACATCATTGATTTTCGCTTCGATAATAGCTTGCACATTTTCGTTATTATCTTTCTTACATTCGTGTGGTTCGTTCAGTAGATCTTTATCCATACTGACACCATCGTTGTATCGCAGCATACGTATCCCAGGTATATTATTATCACTCGTGTTGCTCTCACTCCATCCCTCGGCCATCGATGGAGAGCATATCGAGGCCGATTCTAGTTTGTTGGATTAGTTGCTTGTGAAGTACTTGGAAGGCTATTGTCCGCGACCTCCACTATATGTACACTCTGATTTGTCGGCCGCCACGGCTGCGCAATAGGCGCGTTTTGCGGCGGTGGTCTATTGTTGTCATACCGGTCATTATCCTGTCGCTCTGGGCTTCTTCGCTGATTTTGCTGCCAATTTCAATTACTATCACTATAATTGCTCTGCCACTGACCTCGCGCGTTTTCCCAGCGGTTGGTCCCTGACATTCCAGATTCGTACCGGTCGTCAAATCGACGCCTTTTGTTATAAGTTGTTTGTCCATACCCGTTCTGGCCTCTACCATTACTACCATTTTGCGAATGTTCTTGCCGCTTGTTGCCACCCCCACCATTTCCATGGTTGTGGTTTTGTGCACTACTATTTCTGCCATGACCCATTATTCCGCGAGTGATCACACGCTGATTTTGCGTCTTCCTGTATCAAGTCTATAGAATCTAGAACAGACAGGAAGTTTTCCATATCGCTTTCTGGTACGTGTATTAATTTCTCTTTGATATGAATGGGTAAATGTGATTTTAGTAGTCTTATTATGTCTCTTGGTGATATAGGCTCGTCCCAGTAGCGTGTTTTGTTTATATATTTTTCAAAATACCGTCTCAAATTCCCCAGACGAGGTGAGTACGGTTCGGGATTATATACTTCTTTTCTTAGCCGCTCTTGTATACAAGGCGACCAATATTTCGATAGAAATGCCCTTTCGAACTGTTCATATGTCATGCAGCTGTCTGCTACTTCTGTAGCCCACAACGCTGCATCACCTTGAATGTACGACATTACGTATTGAATTTTCTGTGTTTGGTTCCACACACTGGGCAAGATATTTTTAAAGCTTTTTATGAATACTACTGGGTGTACTGATTTCCGTTCAGTAGTAAACGTTTGAAATTGTCTACTTTTGATTAAACTTTCTTCCACTAATATTTTAGAACTACATGGGTTTGCTCCTTGGACATATGCTGTGTGCTCCGAACCGAAGCTACAGCTCTTCGCATTATCGACTACAGATTCCCCATTGTTGTATCGCGTATAAGTTTGTGCGTTGCCGAAACCATGGGCTGTTGGCGACAGAGGTTCCTGTTCCAAATGTTTTCTGCTTTGTGCTAAACCCTTCTCCAGGTCGGATATCCGTTTGTTCATATTCACTTGCCACTGCGGAATATCCTCACTGAGTATTTGTTTGATGGTTTGCACGTCGTTCTGTACCTGACTATTCACTGCGGTACTGAACGATTCGGAGCCTCTATTTGCTATGGCTGCTTGTACTTTGGAATTAATGTTCTTGTCAATCTCACACTCCTTCACTTCTAGCCATGAGTTGAATTCTGTTTCAATTTTAGTTGCTTGTTCGTTCCACTTCTGCTCTACAAGCTGCGTGGAATCTATTTCTAGCTTTTCTACTCGATTGGCTAATACACCTATTTCGTCTACCCTGTTAGTGTTTGCTACTTGCAGGTTGTTGACCTGTTCAGTCAGCTCCTGCACGGCCTTAGGTATCGACTCATAATTCTGTTTCATATCTGCAATCTCTTTTTTCATGTTTTCTAACGATTGCACAAGTTGCTGGTCCCGCTCAGCTTGCTTGCGATCTCGCTCCGCTTGCTGGCGATCTCGCTCAGCTTGCTGTTGCGCAAATTCTGCCTGGTAATTCAGCACGCGCTCTAATATAGCCTGAAGCGAATACCCACCAGGCAGATTACCACTCTCTGGTTCCTGCTTTTCTGGTGGTGGTACAACTTCTTTCTCTACATCCCCTTGAGGACTAGTGGGCGGTGGCACCACTTCCTGTGCCCCTGCCCCCACATTCTCACATGTTATATCCTCAAAGAGAGTACTAGTACTACTTGAGGTACCCGGTTCCACATTTCCTGCACTAACTAATTGTTGTTCCTCAGTATCCATATTGCTCGGACGTTGACTACGCAACTTAACCATATTCATAAATTGCTTACTAAACCACAAAGTCTGACAGTTTTGCCTCTTGCACACAAAATACGTAAATTTATCTACACTAACTGCACACTAAAAATTACTATCTACCATCAACTTTGTCCTGTCACAAACACTAACATCAAACTACGCACAATATGCACACCACTAGCGAAATGAGATCACTTCACTGGAGCTCGACTTATACAAACAGGACAACTACACTGTAGTCTTACCTTTAGTTTATCTTATCTCGGGGTTCGGCTGCCCCCGGATTACGTAGTCGTTACAGCTTCTCAGTACTATCAGGATCGTCTTCTCAGACTCGTTTGCAGTAGTACGGTTTGTCATGAAAGAGTATTTACCCATTCATTAAAACATAGCATTGATCATGATATACATACATACATTTATAACTAAATGCATATATATCTACACGTACATAACAATCAACACTGAAAGAAAAATACATAAAATTTTATATTTGTGGCCACTGCAAATTCGGGCCCCGCGTTTTTGGGCGACAGTTTCGCGTCCAACTCTCTCGCGGATTGTAAAATTGTTGCTCTTTGGTTTATTTATTCTCTTTGTAACAACACATTTACGAAAAGAGTTACGTGAAATACTTTTAGCAATGCTGTGCTTTGCTTTTCTTTATCATCATTACCCTTTAGCGGAATAAAATGTATATATGGAAGTCTTATTGTTCTGTATCTGGCCTACAATTTAAGGAACGATTTTTCGTAACTGCAACTCATGCTAAGAATCAATATATCTTCCCTACTTCATAGTGATTAAAAGTTGAAATTACTTTGTTATGAGCACTGATGTTACAGTCTGTGTGATCGTTCAAAAACACAAGTTCGCAGTGGATTTTATTTCTCGTTAAAATGCTATTTCATACCACGACTAGCCCAAGAACATGAGACTCTCATTAAAAAATACGTTGTCACTATAAAGTTTGCCAGATCAGAACTGAGCACAGCAAGATTCCTATCAGATTCTGAAGGTACATTAAATTATTTGCACTGTAAATTATATCCTATCAGCAGCCCGCGTCAATCTGCAACACATCATAAAATCTGCTGATCTTCACTGCCAGTCTTGGAGCTAAAAGAAATAATATTATTTTACTATTATTTTACCGCTTCCTTGCGGTATGCTCGACTATATTGTAAGTCGTTTAAATACGCCGCGGCAGCGGCTCTTCGTTCTCCACGCAGCTCAGCACCACAGATAATATTTATATAACTGAAAAATGTCTCAACAGGATGGGATAATATGCAAGCAAGCTTAACAATAAATAATACAAGTTTTCATTTAAACAACCCTATTAAAACCTTTAAATATCTCAGTGATTACAGACCTTTGTGAATTCACACGTAATGGCGTACATTGCTTAGTCTCGACAAAAGAATGCTACACTAGCGTTCGCTACTACGACACAGGATATCTTACTCGTTCGACTCCCAGATGAAGAAGACAAAGAAATTGCTATTCGTCACGTATTATATACTAGTTACTTATTTTAATCTTTGTTCGACATTTATCGTCTGTGGCGGTTTCATTACTCGCCGACGCAGATATTCTCAAAAATAAATAATAAAAAAAAATACATAATTTTATACAATAACACAATATGATACATATAATTTTCTCGTTACTACATAATATGTTGTTTTTGTTTCTTACTAGACGTTACAAGGTGGAAGTGGCAAAGTAGGTTTATAGGTGAATTGAAAATAGTGTGCACTGTCTGCAGCAGTGAAAACTATTTTACTTATCGCAACAGTATTCTAACAGTGATTTATATGGCACTAATGTAAGGTTAGCGTATGGTCTTCGATGCATAGGGAGGGGTCCTACATGTGGTAAAGTGTTACATGCAGCAATGAATTTATCAAAACCCCTACAAAATTTCACAGATACAGTAATTACATATTCGATGCTGTCACTACAGTAGCAGACTATTCAACGTAATTTGCAGCTAAAGAAACAGCAGAAATTAATGACAATGAAGTGGCATTCCTGTTGCCTTTGCCGGAAGCTGACAGAAAAGGTCGCACACGTCAAAGAATGGCTGTTCTACAGCAACAAATGTTGACACCAGTACATTAGTTGATTTTAAGATACGTACTAAATATTGCCATCGACGCTCAGTAATAGACACAGGTCGAAACAGAATGGCTCTTCACAAACCTAACTGTGGGGAAAACTATGAAGGCTCAACTGTGGGGAGGGGGAGATGGAAGTATCTGCTGCTGTAGCTGTCTTCAGTAGATCTGAGTCTGAGAAGTACGGTACACTGAATACTTGGGCGATAGGGATAGCACAGCAATCAATTCTGTCTGCCAGAGTAGACCTTATGATGTCCCAATAATAAAATTAGAACGTTTGGGACATGTTCAAAAGAACTGGTCACCCGCCTTCATACACTCAAGAGCAAACTCAGTGGAACAAATCTTTTGATGGAATAACTGTGAAGTATGGATGGCGCATAAAATTATCAACGAGTTGCAAAATATTATGAGAATGGCATTAGGGAGAATTCGGAGATTTGGAGGCATGAAGAAAAGAGTCTGGGCCATATTCTTCCACTGTATGTTCACTGACGAGAAGCCAACATATTTTCTATCTCCACCACTCCCAGATACATACAAATTTGGGAAGGCTCAGGCAGCTGTCAACCTCAACACATTCACATATTAGTACTTTATCCCTGATTCAATTATGGAGCTAATCAAACCAATGTATAGAGATCTTATGCACCCTCACCTTGCTTGCGCACTAAGACTCAAAACGTTAGCGAGGCCTTCAACAACATCGTGTGGACCGGTATCCCTAGAAATGAATCTGTTGGTTACAGAACATTACGACTAAGAGCATCAGATGCTCTGATGGCGTGGAACAATGGAAACACTTCCAGACTAAAAGTTTCAGAACAGTCCTATATCTCATCTGGACAGAACTCTGTAAGTATCCTAAGAGAACTTGACAGCATGCTTGTTGCCAAGTCAGATTTTGTTGCTCTCCATATGCCTAAAGTGTCAAGAATCAGGAAAAGGAAACGGGCAAATGAACACAAAGATAATGAGAGTCCTGATTATGATCCAGGCTGCTTTTTAACCACTTTTTGGGAACAGATCTGTAAGTTTTTCCTGCAATAAACATTCTGTAATCTTCATGTCTCGTTTTCTCAAATTCTGAAACATTTGTCCCGTTTTTTCAGAAACTATAAGAGAAACTTTAATGAAAATTCCACAAGTCGTAAACATCACTGTATTGCAACTGTGGATCCTCATTCATGTTGATTGCACCAGTAATTCTGCTGTAATAAAATTATTTTATTTCTTTTTTCACAAAACTGGAATGAATGAGCGTTAAATTTATGAGCATGACCTGAATTACAATTCTACAGCCATTTAGGATCAGTGAACTGCAGAAGGATGATTAAATTTACAGTGAAAATTTCAGACAAATCTGTTCAGTTGTTTCTGAGAAAACGGGGCATAAATTTGCTTAATTTGACATTGTCGGTATAGGGCTTACCGTCTCACCTTAAAAAACACTCGTGTAACCCACACTAGGATGTTTTTCATGTTTGTGAGACCCATACCAAATGTGATTAAGGACAACATGAACGGTAACATGTTTGACGCATGCGAAAGTGGCACGAACCATACGGACTTGCAGGTGGTTAAAAACAGACGCAAAAATCCAGTGAGAACCAACTTGCAAAGTTTTAGGAACCAGAATTAAAAGATGAACTTGAGAATATACTAACACACCCTACATATCACTCCCGAAAAGATTCGGGAATGAATTTTAACTCTGCAATAGAGTATTCGCCGATTTGAAACTTTCCGACACATTAAAACCTGCGATGTGGCGCCTGTATTTTCCTGTGACTGGGTCTTGTTTTGTCAAAAACAGTTACAGTTCACTTTGCGTCACTTTTTGAGATACTGTGTTTAGCACCTGATATACTCATCTGTCCCTAATTATAAACTCTTTTATTTGCTGTATTTGTATGTAGATTACACTTGATGACAATGTGCTCAGACCAAAACTACAGATATTACTTTCCATTTCGCTAGATAGGATACTGACCCTGTCCACTCACAAAATGAATCAAATCTCTTTATGAGTAAATATCACCATTAAGAACCTTCCTCAGCAACAGGAAATATTTCATAGAATCATCTCCCAATAATACTGCTTTCATCTACATCTACATCTACGTAATTACTCTGCTATTCACAATAAAGTGCCTGTCAGAGGCACTCTCTACCGTTCCACTCTCGAAAGGGGCGCGGGAAAAACGAGCGCTTAAATTCTTCCGTGCGAGCCCTGATTTCTCATTTTATCGTGATGATCATTTCTTCCTATATAGGTGGATGCCAACAGAATGTTTTCACAATCGGAGGAGGAAACTGGTGATTGGAATTTCATGAGAAGATCCCATCGCAACGAAAAACGCCTTATGTTAATGATTGCCACTCCAATTCACGTATCATGTCTGTTACACTATCTCCCCTATTTCGCGATAACACAAAACGAGCTGCCTTACTTCGTACTTTTCGATGTCATCCGTCAGTCCCACCTGATGCGGATCCCACACCGCACAGCAATACTCCAGGATAGGGCGGACAAGCGTAGTGTAAGCAGTCTCTTTGGTAGACCTGTTGCACCTTCTAAGTGTTCTGCCAGTGAATCGCAGTCTTTGCTTTGCTCTGCCCACAATATTATTTATGTGATCGTTCCAGTTTAGGTTATTTGTAATTGTAATCCCTAAGTATTTAGTTGAATTTACAGCCCTCAGATTTGTGTGACTTATCGCTTAATCGAAATTTAGCTGACTTCTTTTGGTACTCATATGAATAACTTCATACTTTTCCTTATTAAGGGCCAATTGCCACTTTTCGCACCATACAGATATCTTATTTAAATCATTTTGCAAGTCGCTTTGATCATCTGATGACTTTACAACACGGTAAATGCCAGCATTATCTGCAAACATTCTAAGACGGCTACTCAGATTGTCGCCTAAGTCGTTAATATAGATCAGGAACAATAGAGAGCCTATAACACTTCCTTGGGGAACGCAGGATATTACTTCTGTTGTACTCGACGACTTTCCGTTTATTACTACGAACTGTGACCTTTCTGACAGGAAATCACGAATCCAGTCGCACAACTGAGGCGATACTCCGTAAGCCGTCGGCACACGGGCCGTGCATCAGAACGTTGAGCGTTGAGCGTGCCGAGTTTCTGACGTCATAGCGTGGAATAGCACGTTCGGGAGACTTTCCCAACGTGCGAAGCAATATCTGGCATGTCAGATATTCTGAGCGTGCGTCTGAGCGTTGACCAATGAGATGACACAACGCCACCTACGTCGCACGCACGCCGCCTCCCTTCAGTACGAAGTTGTGAGGCGCCATATTGGCATTCATTTCAAACCTGTATGTATATACGCCGTTTCTGAGCACCAACAAATTGAGAATCACTGGAAAACCCGTTGTTAGTTGTGTGATTCGTTCCAATAAAATAATGAGAAACATCATATTCGTGGCAAAAGAATTATTGTAACTTGTGAATTATGCTAGTAGGCTATTTAAAGGCAGCGACACACTGAAGATCCACCCAAAACGCATTGTTCTTGGTACAATTTGTTATAATTAAATTTCAATTAGTAACATAATTATCTACGATTAACGATTTTAGAGTGGGCAAGAAAATGTGATTAAACCCTAGGCGCCTGTTGTTGGTTTAGCGTAATGAGTAACGTCTCTGTCCGGTAATGAGTCTTTGTTGGGGCAGCGGTTCGCGCCCTGACACTTACAATCGCGTTTTTATTACGTTCTGATACTTTTTTATTAGTTTAATGTAAGTATATGCTATAATATTTGATGTTATGTAAATATAAGTTCGCCTTTTTTTGAGGGGTGACTGTTCGATTGGCTCAATCTACAAGACAGCTTGCGCTACTTGTATAAAGATATTTTGCTCTTTTTTCTTTTACGCTTCGTAATTCACACGCTGCAAATATTCTGATACTGGGTAGAAACAATGATTAAGTAAGACGGACCTCGGGGTTTTACTAAAATGTGGGAATGATGAAATAATGTTTATCTTATGCGAAGAAGTATTCCAAATTTGTACCGCACTGTTTGTAATGGAACTTTTATAAGCCTGTGTCCTTATTGATTGAACACAGTGTAAGTAGGCTGTTTAGGTTTTTTTATTGGTAAAGCCACCTCTGTATAAAAATCACTGGCTGTGCTGTGTGCAGTCTGTGTCTAGTTTGCATTGTTGTCTGCCATTGTAGTGTTGGGCAGCGGCAGCTGGATGTGAACAACGCGGCAAACGCCACTACTGCCAGCTAAATAACAGATTCATTATCAAATCATTATTGGCCACTGCCCAAAACAATTTGTAAAATTTTTTGTGGGGAGCATGGGGGCTATGTAAGTAGGCTGTTTAGGTTTTTTTATTGGTAACGCCACCTCTGTATAAAAATCACTGGCTGTGCTGTGTGCAGTCTGTGTCTAGTCTGCATTGTTGTCTGCCATTGTAGTGTTGGGCAGCGGCAGCTGGATGTGAACAGCGCGTAGCGTTGCGCAGTTGGAGGTGAGCCGCCAGCAGTGGTGTTATGACTATTGAGTTAAATACATTGGTTGTTCTCTATCAAAATCTTTCATTTGCTAACTATGCCTATCAGTAGTTAGAGCCTTCAGTACTTTGAATCTTTTATTTAGCTGGCAGTAGTGGCGCTCGCTGTATTGCAGTAGCTTGAGTAGCGAAGATTTTTGTGAGGTAAGTAATTTGTGAAAGGTATAGTTTAATGTTAGTCAGGGCCCATTCTTTTGCAGGGATTATTGAAAGTCAGATTGCGTTGCGCTAACAAAATATTGTGTGTCAGTTTAAGGACAGTCGTGTATAATTGTTCTAAGGGGACGTTTCAACAGTACTTTCCTTTTCGTGGACGATGGAGGAAATGTGCGTTTTAATAGAGCTAACGTGGGAATTTTACGCTCGCCCGTTGAGTAAACAGTGTGATTTACGAACTAGAAGCATCCAACTGCCGCTGGAGTGCGTTGCGATCGTGTATACCACGCTGTGGCCCTTGTACCGTATGCACAAGTCGCATCGTTCCTGAGCGTTCAGCAGCACGTTGAACTTGTGAACTTGGCACGCTCAACGTTAACGTTCGACGTCAGGGTCCGTGTGCCGACGGCTGTAGGCACGCAGTTTGGATAAAAGACGCGTGTGAGCAACGGTGTCGAAAGCCTTCTGGAAATCCAAAAATATGGAATCAATTTGACATCCCTGTCGATAGCACTTATTACTTCATAAGTATAAAGAGCTAGTTGTGTTTCACAAGAACGATATTTTCTGAATACGTGCTGACTATATGTCAATAAATCGTTTTCTTCGAGGTACTTCATAATATTCGAATACAGTATATGTTCTAAAACCGTACTGCAAATCGACGTTAGTGATATACGTCTGTAATTCAGCGGATTACTCCTACTTCCCTTTTTGGGTGTTGGCGTGACTTGAGCAATTTTCCAGTCTTTAGGTACAGAACTTTCTGCGGGCGAGCGGTTGTATATAACTGCTAAACGTGGAGCTATTGTATCAGCATACTCTGAAAGGAACCCGACTGGTATGCAATCTGCTTTTATTAAGCGATTGAAGCTGCTTTGCTACACCGAGGATATCTACTTCTATGTTTCTCATGTTGGCAATTGTTCTTGATTGGAATTCAGAAATATTTACGTCGTCTTCTTTGGTGAAGGAGTTTCGGAAAACCGTGTTTAATAACTCTGCTTTAGTGGCACTGTCATCAGTGACTTCACGGTTGTTATCGCGCAGTGGAGGTAATGATTGCGTCTTGCCACTGGTGTGCTTTATGTATGGCCAGAACCTCTTTGGGTTTTCTGCCAGATTTCGAGACAGAGTTTCGTCGTGCAAATTATTAAAAGCATATCGCATGGAAGTACGCGTTATATCCCGAACCTCTGCAAAACTTTGGCAGTCTTGGGAATTTTGCGTTCTTTTAAATTTGGCATGCTTTTTTCGCTGCTTCTGCAGCAGCGATCTGACACGTTTTGTACCATGGGGAATCAGTACCATCACTTATTAATTTATATGGTTTATATCTCTCATTTGCTGTCGATATTGTCTCTTTGAAATCATTCCACAACTTTTCTACGCTTACATGATCAGATTGGAAAGTGTGAAGACTGTCTGTTAAAACGGCGTTTAGAGCATTTTATCAGTTTTTTTTTAAATGGATACACTTTGCGTTTCTTTTTTGATGATTGTGGGTGTTACGGTATTCAGCCTAGCAGCAACTGCCTTGTGGTCGCTAATACCTGTATCCGTCACGATACTCCTTATTTGTCCAGGATTATTTGTTGCTAAGAGGCCAAGTATTATTTCGCAACAATTTACGCTTCGAGTGGGCTCATGAACTAATTGTTCAAAATAATTTTCTGAGAAAGCATTGAGTACAATTTCGGATGACTTTTTATGCCTGCCGCCAGCTTTAAACGTATAATTTTTTCAGCATATCGTGGGTAGATTGAAGTCACCACCGACTTTAATTGTATGAGTGGGGTACCTATTTGAAATGAGACTCAAGTTTTCTTTGAACTCTTCAGCAACTATATCTTCTGAGTCGGGGGGTCGGTAAAATGATCCAATTAATAGTTTAGTGCGATTGTCAAGTATAGCCTCTACCCACTCTATTTCGCAAGAACTATCTACTTCAATTTCACAACAAAGCAAACTACTTCTGACAGCAATAAATACTCCATCACCAACTGTAATCTATCCTTTCTTAAAATTGTCAGATCGTTTGAAAAAAAAAGGCACCTTGTCACTGTATTAATAACTTATTCATTATTTCTAACTTGCTGTCTGCATACTCTCTTAAATTCCTTTCTCTCTGTCCGTTTTTCTTATCCAATACGCAGCACCTATGTAGCGTATTATCTAATCCATTGATCAGATCCCAATAATGATTAAAAGAGCATCTGTTGGTATCGTTCGGTATGCTCCAGATAATTTTATCAGTATACTTCTCTGCGCCCTTTACAATGCATGGGCCAATGTTATCCTCAGTCTGTGAGTCCGTACGCTTGCACCACATCTCATGATACCTGCTAAGATATATTCATGGTGTATTGCTACTAATCGCAAAGGAAGTCTAAATTTAATTTGTTCTATATTGAACGTCTTTTGCATAACTGAGCTCTTTTACTGCTGCTATGTGATGCATGGGCTAGTAAAACTTTGCCTTTGATCAGGGGTGACTCGAAGATACCTTCTGATAACTGCTATATGCACTGATTCATTACTAATATATTTTTCAGGATTTCTTGTGGCTGGTAAGATGCCTTTTTACAAAACAAGAATTGTTTTTTGTGGGGCCACGTCTAGCTAATTTAGCTAACACCATTCTCTTTCTTCAATTTGTTCTCTAATTGCCCCACACGTAATCAGTAGGACGTCATCTGCATATGCTACACAGCCCCCTGCTTTTACCGTGGCAGACATTCTCCAGCAACGGGTCTAGCCCTATACCCCAGAATATCGACCAACAGATTGAACCCCAAGGACAATCTTTAGCAATGGTCACCTGTATGCTTTTGGTTGGGGATGTAAACCCTGTACTGGGCTGTAGGACATTCCAACTAATGCAGCCGCGAGAACAAGGCCAGCCGCCACGAGCTGTCTAACGCACCTGCATGTCGATCGGCATTCCCACGGCGTACGCTTCATTTAAGTCCTGAACGAGATTAATTGCCCAGTTTACGGCGCCTTCGATCGAGCATCTCTTTCTGAATCCGTAATGATCATGGTTCGGACTGCTCAACTCTCTTAGTTCCACGAGCCGCTTGCATTAAAGCCGTTCCTATAGTGTTGCCAAATTGTAATTCAAATAAACCGACATGACTTTGGAATAATAGGATCTTTGTCTTACCCATTTTAATAATGGTAACTTTAGCTGTTTTTCATGGCCTCGGAATTCTTTCCTGCTGCAAACGATCGTTCATTAGACATGCCAAAAATGGTGCACCTCAGTCGATGTACTGTCAAATCCCGCAGATTTGCTGTTTTTTTTTTTTTTCAACTGTCTGATAACTCTTATTGTTCCTGAGCAAGTGGTATCACTGCAGTATGATTACCATATTCGTGATCTATCTTTGACAGAAGTAGCTTTTAATCACCATCTTTATCCACAACCGTGTCGTCCGCTAATAACACTTGCATCAGCTGACCAGCAGTTTCTTGGCACTCTTCATTCCTCCATTTTCTTTTCTCAGAGTTGATAGCCGTATGGGTGCCATTATATTGCTTGTCATTATCTTATAGGGTATACCCTAGGAATTTCAGGCCGTGTCATTGTTTATGTAGCTTTTCCACCAATCATTTATGGTTTTAATCATTTGCTCCTTGTATCCCTGCCTTGTCCACGAATCAATATCTAGTTTTAATCATTTGCTCCTTGTATTCCTGCCTTTTCTACCTACAGATCTCTAAACAACTTTCTCTCTCTTTCTCTCTCTGTCTCTGCCCGTGAGGTCGCTGATGCAACCGACGACGCTTTCAAACTTCCTATCGTCGCTTTCTTAGTTTACAGACAAGAAATTGTAGCCAAAGGCCAATTGAATTATGGAATAATTTTTCATACAAGTTTTCAGGTATTTTCTACGTGTATTAAAACTTTAAGTCATGTTCTGTAGTTCTTCATATAGCAATAAACGCTTTAGTGGAACTGCTGCCCATGTATCCTTTGACTTGATACAGTATTACAATGGTTGATGTCACACAACTCAAGAACGGTGGGTGATAGAGCCAGTAGTATGCATATTATAAATTAACATCGTCTAATAATTTTTAGGTGTGCAGCCGCTTCCTGTCGACATTCTGGCACGATTTTTCGGCCCAGAAACGTCCGGCCATCTTCATGCTAGTAGAGAACTATTGAAGAGCCCAGGTGCATCACGGTATTTATGCCGCATCTCACCCATGTGAAATGTTCAGGCATCTTTCGACGCATGCGTCAGGTTATGAAATGCGCGTGACAGCCGAGTTGTGTGTGCTGCCCTCGGTGGTGGAAGTGAGAGATGATCTAATCATTGAGTATCGAATGACCCGTCGATTCCGCTGTGACTGAAAAAGCACTCCGTCTGCAGGCCACGAGTGGCTTACTGGGACCATCCGACCGCCGTGTCATCCTCGGTGGAGGATGCGGATAAGAGGGGCGTGGGGTCAGCACACCGTTCTCCCGGTGGTTATGGTGGTATTCTTGATCGAAGCCGCTACTATTCGGTCGAGTAGCTCCTCAATTGGCATCACGAGGCTGAGTGCACCCCGAAAAATGGCAACAGCGCATGGCGGCCTGAATGGTCATCCATCCAAGTGTCGACCAAACTTCGGTGATCTCACGGGAACAGGTGTATCCACTGCGGCAAGGCCGTTGCCTTCCGCTGTGACTGGATACTTTTAATTATGAAATTCCAATTATTATCCAGTTGAAAGCCATTGACACGATTTAGAAGATTATAGACAAGACGTATTCTCACCGATTCTTTGATTACTGCATCCCTAAAACTGGAAACTGAAGCTAAAAGTTTTGTTCTGTTGTATTCCGTTGAGAGCCCCATGGAAACACAGTGCTTGCTACTGCTGATTTTAACGGTTGCCGAAGACTGGTGTATCTTTCGTCTGGTATGCAAAGCTCCTGGACAGTTCATGTCGTCTAGCCTATACAGAGTGTTACAGAAAGGTACGGCCAAACTTTCAGGAAACATTCCTCACACACAAATAAAGAAAAGATGTTATGTGGACATGTGTCCGGAAACGCTTAGTTTCCATGTTAGAGCTCATTTTAGTTTCGTTCTTCCACCTACGCTCAATGGAGCACGTTATCATGATTTCATACGGGATACTCTACCTGTGCTGCTAGAACATGTGCCTTTACAATTACGACACAACATGTGGTTCATGCACGATGGAGCTCCTGCACATTTCAGTCGAAGTGTTCGTACGCTTCTCAACAACTAATTCGGTGACCGATGGAATGGTAGAGGCGGACCAATTCCATGGCCTCCACGCTCTCCTGACCTCAACCCTCTTGACTTTCATTTATGGGGGCATTTGAAATCTCTTGTCTACACAACCCCGGTACCAAATGTACAGACTCTTCGTGCTCGTATTGTGGACGGCTGTGATACAACACGCCATTCTCCAGGGCTGCATCAGCGCATCAGGGATTCCATGCGACGGAGGGTGGGGTGGATGCATGTATCCTCGCTAACGGAGGACATTTTGAACATTTCCTGTAACAAAGTGTCTGAAGTCACGCTGGTACGTTCTGTTGCTGTTTGTTTCCATTCCATGATTAATGCGATTTGAAGAGAAGTAATAAAATGAGCTCTAACATGGAAAGTAAGCGTTTCCGCACACATGTCCACATAACATCTTTTCTTTCTTTGTGTGTGAGGAATGTTTCCTGAAAGTTTGGCCGTACCTTTTTGTAACACCCAGTATATGCAGCACCATACTCAAAGGGAATTTTGTAAATGCCCGCTTTTTGCAGCTGAAGTACTCTTCTGATAATCTTGTAAATCGTGACAACGGCTTTCAACTGGATAAAAATTGGAATCCTATAATTAAAATCATCCAGTCATAGCAGAATCGACGGGGTAGTACGATACACATTGATCAGTTCATCTCTCACTTCCACCACCGAGGGCAGCACACACAACTCGGCTGTCCCGCGCATGTCATCAGCAGACGCACGCGCCGAAAGACGCCAGCGCATTTCGCATGCGCGAGATTCAGCACAAACGTCGTGAATGCAGCTGGGCTCTTCATTAGTTGTCTACTCATCCGAAAATTGCCAACCACCTCTGGGCTGAAATATCGTGGCAGAATGTTGACGGGATCCGGCTCCACACCCGAAAATTATTAGAAGAAGACATACGCCGCGAAAATTTCAGAAGTTACATGAATTAACATGTTTCCCTTGTCTTAGAAAGAGTGCAGAATGCCAAGATATCGACCGAAAAATTGTGTGTGTGTGTGTTTTTTTTTTCCATAAGTGCTG